>NC_051154.1:127989424-128134424 GCF_013339745.2 Dermacentor silvarum | reverse complement strand
GTAACATGGAGTATGTATAACAGTATTTGAAGCATGCAGATACGAAATGAATGCGCGTGAAAACGCTTGTACAATCCTTTGCGAGATAGCTCGCGATGCGACTATGCCAGCTGCCGCGAAGTAAATCAGACAGATATAAATAACCCTTTCCGAAAGATTAGAGCACGCACCCGCACAACAGGAGACATGATATCAACGTGTGTGATTCCCGTACAATCGTGCATTTGTGGAGACAGAGAGAGAGAGACAGAAGAAAGGGGAAGGCAGGGAAGTTAACCAGATGGGAAGATCCGGTTTGCTACCTTACGCTGGGGAGAGAACGGAGGGGGAGGTGAAGTGACAGCAAGGAAAGTATGTACTATAGTTACGATTGTGGTTAAAGGACCCCATTTGTATAGAAAATGGGATACAATCCCAATAGTGTGCTTGACAACTAAGTCCTGCGCCTATTGCTTTACAAAGCGTAAGCATACACTTTCAGCAGTGACCTTGTAAAGGTTCACATAGCAAAACAGCTTAATTTTTCTTCACGCTGTCCCGTGACTTTGACCCACTTGGATTTATAGATTGATATATTATATTATAATATATTATGTCATATAATAATATACAAGCGTTCGGGCTTGTATTATCGGGACTTCAGAGATTTAAGGCACTACAGAATTACGTGAAGGACGAACTACAATTCACTCGTATTCACCCTTCTCAATTTACTCCGGTTGATATAAACCTTTTACACACTCCGACAAATTTTAACTCGCTCCAGCTGACTAGCATTCATGCATAGATAAATGTATATGCGATTCTCAGCCTGAAATTTCGCAAATCAATTTACGAGGCCGCTGTCGCAAACTCCAAGTAGACAAAAAAAAAAACAGTTTTTGTTTCATCTGACAGTATGCGCAGCTCCCGAAACCATCTTCTCCCGCATTAGTTTATGAACTGAGGCGTTTGGTGCCTGCAAGAAAAAAAAGAAAGGTGGAATGGAGAGATGATACACGCTCACTTGGAACATTTGGTTTCGAAGTGTTACCATTATAGTCAGAAACGGGAAGTGTCGCCTTTCACCGTTCAGACTCTTTGCAGCCTGCCATTGAACATACCTGCGCGTTGTCATTTGGCTGTATTCTAGTTCAAGTGACAAGCACACTGGCAGTTGAACTTGACGAGGAGTGCGCATTCGCAATGGGCGTCTATTCGTAGCGTTCACTTCCCTCTTTGTCGCCTTCCGTAAAAGTATGCAATCAACTCGCCACAGCGCCAGGAGAGACGAGATACGCGCGGAGCGGAGGGCCCGCTCCTTGGCGAACCACTTGAGAGCCTTCCAAGTCGCATCGCACCGAGTGTCTCGACGTTGGGCACTTGCACGCGTGCGACGGTTTGGTTTGTGTGTGCTTCAGCCAAACCTCTGTTGGCGGATCGTTCTTTTCGTGGGCGTGGTGGGAACGACCTAAAACACCGTGTGTGGGTTGATGACCTTTCTATTTTAAATGTTTCGTTACAGCAGGGAGCCGCGTGCTTATATACCGGTACACGCTTGCTCAGCACGAAGTGGGAGGAGTCGGTGAAGGCGCGCTGCGCACACCCGGCAGTGCATAAAAACGCACACGTTCATGCCGTGGTTTCACTTGGTATTTGCGACGTAGATATGAAAACTACGGGAATTTATAAAGCCCGCAAAACCCAGAGGAACTGTGTGCTCTTCTCCTAAAGAATAAAGCGCAGGGGGTAAAGTCTGTCTGGGCTTCGCGTCCGAACGTCGCATTCATTCTTACAGCGACGCTCCCATAATCTTTCAGAGAAAACAGGGAAAACAAAACAGAGTGAGACATCGGTTCTCTCGGTAGCAACAACAATTCCGAATTTACAAAGCAATAGTCATTATAAATTGCTGTTTCGGCTGGCTCATCCGCAAATGGAAGGAAAGAAAGCGAGCTCTATGGGAAATATTTGGTAAGTGGGCCCCATATTCACAAAACGCTCTTATGCTAGAACTGTTCGCGTCAACCAGTTCGTGTTAGCCACGTGTGAATCACTTGTAATGTTGGACATAATATAAGCCAGTCAATGGCGAATAGTTGTTATGAACAAAACGCTTTGTGAATTTTGCCCCTGATCAACCCGCTACCGACGTGAATATGATAGCAGCGACTATGTATACGCGCAAACAAAACAGCCAGACACATGCCAAGCATAAACTTTCGTGTAAACGTTTATTGGCATCGATGCGCTATACTGGCATACAAAATTGCATACAGCATCGTAATATGCCATCAGGCGTTTTGGTGGCGTAACAACATTCTTGGTGCAATTTTCAGGAGCACTGATTGGAAGCGCTGTTGTTGGTAACGAGGGAGACCTGAAAGCCAGCGGCACGTGCTTCCGCTATAGGAGATTGGCCATGTAGTGGTCTTTCGCAGATAATGGCACAGACGATGGATAGAGCACGATAGAGCAGTAAGGCAGAAAAGAATGAAATGCTAAAATAAAGAAGATGAACAATGAAAACTGCAAGTCCAAATAACATTTCCAATTTTGCTAGCAAGAGGCACACACGCCGAATAGCCAGGCCTTTAGATGACAAAAGGGTGTTTAACTGAGCCAGTTGGTTCATTCTTCGCGGATTGCAGCAGCAAAAATTGTACAATACAGACCCAGAAAGTAACGAACAGATGTGGACGTGGCTGCATCCACGTCCTCGCATGTTCGTTCCTTTCTGTGTCTGTGTTCTACAATTTCCTGCTGCTGCAATCCTTCATATGAAAAAGAGAGTAGTAGACCAAATTATTTCGCGTATATCAGCATATTTAGTGCTGAGCAGTTTTAAAGAAGGGAAATTCGTTATAAAGCAGGTGCGCAAGGCATCGTCTAGTAATAACTGAGGATGCTGGCTTATGACCCAAAGTAGCAATGTAAGAATAAAATGAGAGTCATTAACGAAAGAAAACAAGCGTTCGCGGATATTCTTGTGTTCTTTCAATATGAAAGTTACTGGGTTCTTAACAAGTTGAATCAGCACGATGTGGCAATGAGAAGTGGCTTTTTTGATCAATTGAAGACGACGAAAACCCTACCAATTGCATATTGTATCTCATTTTCCGTTGCAAGGCAGACTTACATAAACTCAGTAAAAAGTCATACTTAATCTCTAAGATGATTAGGGTGAAAATTAGGTAAACATTCGCTCTTCTGCGGTCTCTTTTCCTTCTGTTTAACCTCATTCACCGATTTATTTTTCAGGCATAGCTCTCTGCATGCATTGCACGCGTATCGTAGCACGTTGCCTCGTAATGTTACGTGCAGTGCAGAAGCCTATCGAATGTCTTCGTCCATGTTGGGTTTCCCCCACGGGTTTCGCAAAGCACTACACGACTTGACCGCTCGTGAACCTGCATTGCTGAGTATATGGTGCATGCCGTTACCACTGGTTCACTCTTACTGCGCATATTGAAACTTGTGCGTAACGAAATTTACAAGACTGCCTCTAACCTGACACTTCCATATAACATAAGGAGGGTGGATCACTCGTCATAAGCTACACAACAGCAGGTGTAAGAAGACGAGCATCGCTGTTGTCTGCATTTGCGCCCGTCGTGCGTCCTTTCATAGTGCATCGCCCACTTCAAAGCAGCGCGGCATGCCTTTCTGCATTACATCTACTCCAATGTGCGAGCACCCGACGCACGCACCAAACAGCCCTCGTGAGCACGACGCAGGTATACTATAGACAAGCTTCGTGTCTGCAAACGAGAAACTTATGACGTCGCGAACACGCAGGCGCATGGGCAGGATAAAAAACAACCATGTTTTCGTATTTCTAGTCACGCCACTTCAATTCGCGGCCGTAACAATCGGGATTGTCCTGTACGACGATAAAATGCTCACAACCAATATAATAATGCGCGCCGACCAGAACCAGCAGGTTCGTGGTAGGCAACGGTAGGCAGTTTTGATGCTATGGCCTGGAGCAAGTGTATATATACCTGTACATAGCGTCACATTTTGATGGTGCGGCTTTCGCTAGAATCGGCACTGGGCTAGCTTGCTGTGCGTTATGCATATAGGCCCCTTTGGCACCGCAGGCACAAGCTTTTCATACCGACAGCAGCACCAAATCACACAGCCTAGCGAGCGGGGGAATCACGTCTTGTAGGAAACGTTGTGCATTCACAATGCCCTCTAGCCGGCGTTTATCCTGATGTCAAACATTTCCACGTTCTACATCTATAAAGTACAACCGCGCATGCCGTATCATGTCCAGTCTGGAGCGCGCGTCTAGCGTCAGGGCAGACGCGCGCTCCAGACCGGCTGAGGCTAAAATCCCTATATAAGAAAAGTACCACCATCTACTCTTTCCTCCGCCGCCTCCTCTAGTAATGCGCTTGCTTTTTTCTTTACTTTTTGCTTGCGAAAGCCAAGTCGACGGTGGCGCACCTAGAAAGTCCACGTTGAAGCTTTCAGGCCGGGCGCGCGCCGCCGCCGCCGCCGGCGACTGCGGCTGCGCAGAGGACTTTCAACATGGCTCTGAGGCAGAAAAAAAAGAAAATATAAGGAAGTGAAAAGCGCGCGCTATCATCGTCCAATCGGAGATACAGGAGAGAGAGAAGCGGCGTTTATCAAAGGATGGCGGTACTTTTCTTATATAGGGACTTTAGCTGAGGCCGTATGCGTTCGAACGCTCACGTGGATCGGGCAATGACTTGCTTATCTGGTTCGAGCAAGCATATTGTTCAAGCAAGGAATTAAACAGACGCACGTCTGTTTCTGTCTCTTTGGTCTCTTTTCCGTCGTAGCCCAAGCAGCTGGCATCGGTAAATCGTGTAGGAAGCGGAAACAGCCGCAACGCCATCTGGTCAGCGCCTGGTATTCATTTGCGAAGACGCCGTGGCATCTAGAGTACCTCGCGTGGACGAGGTACTCTAGATGCGATGCCAGTAACGCGTATGAGACCTGCGTTATCTGCTCGCTATGCGAATTTTCTGAATCAGACGGCAAGAGAGAGAGAGAAAGGATGCGTAGAAAGGCAGGGAGGTTAACCAGAGATAGTTCCGGTTGGCTACCGTGCATGGGGGAAAGGAGAAGCGACATAAAAAGAGAAAGAGAGTGGAAGGGGGAGAGAGTCAGACGGCAAATTTCCTCAGTATGTTAGTGTCCGTACACGGGTGCAGGTTTAAGAGCGGCTTAAACTTCAATGTTCGTTTATTATTTATTCCCTTCCTCACCGTACCCGGCAGCCAACCAAGCTTCTTGCTGGGCCGGTATCTCCTCTTTTATTTCGGCCTCTAAGCAAGGAAGAAGAAAAATAGGAACGAACGGCTCCATTGATAATTTATGCCTGTCTGCTGGAACACCACCATGAATGCTTTGCTGTTACTGGCACGATAACGGATCTTGTTCCGTGATGCACGTGCGGATGGGGTTTGAGTATGTTTTGTTCCTGTGATAGTGTACAACCTGAAGGAGTAAAATAAAATTCTGAGGCTCTACATGCCGACATCCCGATATAATTAGGAGGCATGCCGTAGTTGGGACTCCGGATTAATTTTGATCACCTGGGGTTCTTTAACATGCACCCAATGCACGGTACACTGGCGTTCTTACAGTTCAGCCCATTGAAATGCTGTCGCCGCAGCCGTGACTTGATCCCGCACACTCGGGCTTAGCAGTGTAACGCCAAAGCCACTAAGCCACCACGGCGGCAAGCAAAAGTTTCATCAATGTTTATAGGTTCAAAGCTACTCCTTGCATTTCTGCTATAGTTTAACGTTGTTCTGAATCATATTTTATAGTTGAGAATCATTACGTAGCAGCCATATAGTGCCATTGGTTGGTGCCATTTGTTCTTGCTCGGCATAGGAAAAATTTTTTTGCGATTACTCTTCCATCAAGTCAGATCAATTATTCTTATGGGTGGGCACCGGTATTATAATACCAGTCTTGCAATTAAGCTTATATGTATTTGCTTATCACTTTAACGACTGAAAAAAAAATGTTTATACTGGTATTTTTGTAGTCTCAAAATCAGGGTAAGTAAATCTTACATATACAGCTTTTAGCTTTGATTATGAAATAGACACGTACTCGCTGCTATCTACTCAGGGAGATATAATTGTGTCTTAACCTCTCTGTCTGAATCTTCTTTTTAGACAGTAACCTTCATGCTACGACCAACCATCAAAGGTAAACTTATATGTGAATAAAGTTGATGTTAACATAGTTTCAGCACATTTCTTGAGACACTAGAAAACAGGATCTGCTGATTCAGTGTTGGCTTGATCGTTATGTTTTATTATTTATCCTTAGTCTCAACAGACAAAGCCACACAAGCAATGCAGACTGGTTGTGAAAATTATGTTCATGGTTTTCGGAGCACGGTCCCCATAAATCAAGACATTTTACGGGACACAGCTATTTCGGCGGCTGCAATTTTCCACTGCTATTGAAGCCTCTAAACCGGCTTAAAACATCGGCGAAGCTCTCAGGACTCTGAACGCTTAAGTTAATAAATGCAGCAGTCTGTGTATCGTAATGCGGATTTACGACGTCTGTTCTTTTCTCGTTCAGAGCACTCAGCGTGTCCGAAATGTCGCTAGTAAACATAACTCGTCGCTGACTCCTCTACGGAATTATAACGCTGCAGAGTGAATTATAAAGTGACTTAAAAAACCCAGGTTTCAGTGAGGATGGAACGTCTTTTTATTCACAAAGGAAGAGGCTTGCAGTGGTGGCACATGCAAGCGAGCTCTTCTCTTGGTTCGACCCGTGTGGTGTTTCATGGGTGTACTCCGGTGCAATCGGTGACACTTCGCGAAAAGTTCCTGCAGATGGCTTACACAAGTACGCGAGGCACAATACGAACTTCCTTGGGACCGGCGCGGGCCTCTTCAGGGTGGCTTCTGCAGTGAATCGGGCAAGGAATCAAGATTGCACGTCAACGATGGGGACATCACTACATTCAAAGCGCTATGTCCAGTGCGCTGCACATTCCTCGTTTCGGTGGGATCGTTTTGTGCCCGAGAACACTACAATGTACTCTTGAAAAACTGCCACCCAAATACTCCAGATAACGTCGCACTCTCAAGACCGAATTTGAAATTACGCTTCTCCTACGTCTATAAATGAACGTTCGTTAGGAACTTCAAAGAAAAGTTCACATGCAAAGCGCTCGTAGTATTATCTTAGAAGCCGGAAGTTTGAGCAAGTGTCGCTTCGCACTTCTGACTAATACGAATAGCACACTTCTCTGACGATGAACAGAGCAAGCAGTCACTGAAGTGCTGTGGACATTACTGGTGAGCCCCGCTCACATTTCAAACAATGACCGTAACCGAGGAGAGAAAATTTCGCATCACGATGTAAAATGTGCGCTAATTTGACTGAATGCATACGTACCAAACTGATGCGCAGGGATGAGAATCACCACCAGCCACCACCGCCGTAGCCACCTCCGCCGTAGCCACCACCGCCAAATCCTCCGAATCCACCACCGCCGTACTTTCCGCCGCCGCCAAAGCCGCCTCCGCCGAAGCCTCCACCCCCGTAGCCTCCACCTCCGAATCCACCACCGCCGTAGCCTCCGCCTCCGCCTCCAGTTGTCTTGATTATGATGATCTTGCCGATCCCTCCGCCGCCACCGCCGCCGCCTCCGAAACCGCCACCGCCGTAGCCTCCGCCACCATAGCCGCCGCCGCCGTAGCCGCCGCCGCCGTAGCCGCCACCGCCGTAGCCGCCGCCACCGTAGCCGCCACCGCCGAAGCCACCACCGCCAAATCCACCGAGAGAACCGGCGGTTGCGCTTGCCACAAGGCAGCCACAAAACACAGCACTTAGCTGTACCGATGCACAGGAAGGGAACAAAAACAAAAGAACGTGTTATTTTTCAACGACAAAAAGGGCGATGACCCCGTTCATTGTAAGTTGCCGCTTCAGATTCCTTTGGTCTGGCGCATTTACTTTTTCTAATTATTTTTTCCACATTGAAACTCTGCATGCTTTTCATGTTGCAGGGACCGGACCGTATGCTGTCACACCAGAAAATAGAGCTCGCAAGGAGCGTACGGTGCACTGAATGACAGGTATGTACTCTGCTACAATAGTATATTCAATCGGATTTCCCACTCATGGGCTGTATAAGCAATTTACGTTTTCTACTCCACGTCATATAGGTATTCTGATCCTCAAGATGTTTTGTAGTTGACGTTTTTACACTGTTCCCAATCGCATGAATACTTCTGCATAAAACATTCAGGCCTGGAAAAGCATAAACCAGAGCTAAATGAAGGTTCACTGAGGTCCAGAGTGAACCATCTTCAAGCTCAGAATTCACTTCTGCGTTATATCCTGTCATATGTTGGCACTAACATAATAAGCATCAAATCACTGTAATATTATTATGGTAAAAGCTCATTCAACAATTAAGGCGGACAACACTGCCAATGACATTCTCTCGCCATCTGCTCACAAGGACCCGAGTGGCCCGCAGAAGTAGGACTTTCAGCAAGAAATAATTCTAGCGGTGCACAGCGGTGCCGCCATCTTGGTGCACAGCGATGACGTTGCTCGGCCACTAGCACGCCGCATTTTGCATGCCGAAGAGCGCCGGACATGCCTTCTCGACGGCTGCGCTAAGCGGAGACCGCTGATCATGCTCGGCAAGCTTACCATAAGCTTCATCCTGGAGATCGTTCCTCTGCAGGGACTGCAAGCTCTGACTTCTCCGTTCCAGGCACTTCTCTTATATAGGGAGGCACGGCGGCGGAAGAGGAGGTCATCGTGCCAAGTGGATTGCAAAACGTTGACTCTCGCACAGCTGCGGACCGAAGGGGGGAGGACGCGACTGCACAATGAGATTGCCAATTTACGCCCCAACCATTAAAGAAAGTGAGTGGAGGATGCATGGCAAACGCGGCAGTAGCCGGCGGCCACGGCGAAGAAAACAAGATCAAAACTCAAGTACAAACTATACGGTGGCCGGGAGGGGAGAAATGCAAAAGGCGCGTGTGTTCTACTTGGCGCAGTCCAGGAAAGAGATTCTTGAAGCCATCGCTCTTGCACGCTTCAAAGCAACAGCAAGAAGAGCGCGCCGCGCAGCGAGGGCCGAGAGCCGCCTCGCCTCCCTCGGGCGCGACTTCCCTTGCCGCCTTCGGGCCGGAGTGGCAAGAGCTTTCGTGAACTTGGACGCTGTTATTACACGCGACGTAGCTCGCTCCCGACTTGCATTGCAACAAACAAAATTCGAAGCGACAAAGCATCGAGCAAGAACAAGAAGGGTCACGCAATGCTGCATGCATACTTCCGGGTTGCCTCAGTGCTTCGGACATCGTTGTAATGGCTGCTGTGCGGCAGTGCGCGTACTCGCGATGATCGTGCACCGATCGCGCGATAGCCGGCACCGCCTGTCGCACGCACCGGATACACTGTCGTTTGTCGCGTTTGGCCTCGCGGAGTGTTCGGCCCCCCTCTACAGTCCGACATCACAGCTTTGATCAATCAACGTGGGCGCATTGACACGTGTGGGTAGCCAACGGGCGTGTCGCTACTGGTAGCAGTTCGGGAAGATGATGCTGCCGATAGTTTTCGCGAGGCTGGGCAGGCGGTGAAGCCCGGCGGCGTTTTCAGGCTGGACCCCGCAGTTCTGCCCAGATCCCGTGCCCACATTGTCCCTGCAAGAATGACATCCGTCATCTTGCGTAGAGATCTGTCACTGGCGTATGAAAGCGCTGTCGTGAGGGTGGTGCGGGCCGGAGCACGGGTACCTGGCGGTCATTGCGTAAACGATCGGAAGCTGGGTGGTCGTGGCCAAACGGAATAAAGAAGACAGAAAGGCAAATGCGCCGACTCAGTCATCAATAATGCCTCTCGCTACTTATTGGACGGCTTAAGTGGTCCTTCGCCTGGTGTCTAACTTGGTCAGTGACCTGCTAACGTCAAATGAAACGCATAGTTTCGCTACTTCACCAATGAAGGCGGGAGTTTGTTTTTTACGTTTAAAGAACCCTCTCAAGGGGACGCCGGGAAGTGCGTGCGGTGACGCCCTTTGCTAAGACGGCATGCAAATGTGCCACCGCGATAAGTATCAGCACTCATGCTGCGTAGGCCAGTACTAACCCATCTACCATAATGATCTAAATATGTCCCTTACTAACGTTTCCGTTGAAGATTGTATATCGGAATGAATGCTCCTCCGAACGATGGCTAATAAGGAATGTTCGCTTTCCTCTTTGGCGCGAGTATTTTGTCGTGCCGGGTGTGGAGCATTTGTCAGTGATATACAACTATCAAACATCCGTCATCACAGAGAATGATGTAAAACTTCTTGCATCGTTAATGTCGGGTGTCATTTCATTTTCGTCATCATGCAGCACTCTCTCTAGAGTATATTTTCAGTGGTGGCGCTTGTAGCTCCTGCGAGCCACATTACATACTTTGGTTGCATTTGTAAATTGGAGAAGGGCACTATTTCTGCGGAAAAAAGATTCTGTTAGGGTAATGTTAATTCTTTTCGTTTGCTCAGTGATTCTATGAAAATTATATGAGATCCTACTGCAAAATAAATTTAGGGAACTTTGCATGCACCAGACTGCAAAAGTATTCCGAATACGGAATGCGCGAAGTTAAATTTCCATGCGATGTCGTCGCTCCGTAGAATTTCAATGAACAATATTGCGGTCAAATAGATTATCCAGTGCCACTTTAATTTCGACGTTGATATATTGGCATATCTACGTCAAAAGTAATGTTCCCTTAATTTATTTTGCAGTATGATCTGACATGATTTTCATAGAATCACTGAGCAAACCGAAAAGAATCAACATTCTGTGCCCCGATAGCGATCGCTATTGGGGGTAAAGTGCGTTCCTTTTACGCCAGAGCTGTTAGCGACGATCGTGGGCTGATGCTGGTCGCTTTGTGGACTCATGTGCACGCATAAACTTTTTATCGGGTTTTTAAGGCTTCCTGCACATTCGTAGTCTTGAGGTGAAGGCGCGCGGCGGAGTCAGTGGTTCAAGCACATTGTTACAGAAATGCAGTTGCCGATAAATGAGCGAGCTTGACAACTATATGCGCCGGCAGATACACGTTGCTCGAGACATTGTGCAAGCGCGCACGCATACGTACGTGTGTGTGTGTTGTGTATGTTTTCTTTGTGTGAGTGTGTGCGTAGCCAGTAACACTAAGGCTTTATACGCCATTGTCTACAACAAAGTCTAACGGATGGTGTTTCATCAGTACGAACCATTTGATGGCTAACCATTTGAACTCTTGAACTACGCGCTATAATAACGGTCATCAATGTTCTCCCACGTCACGTTCGCGCAAGTCTTACCAGTGGAAATGCAGCAAACGCGGCTACGAAGACACGCCTCACCTTTTCATGCCGTTAGAGTGAGCGGTGCTGAAAAAATCACCTTCTCCGGACTCCGAAAGAGCTTGCACTCAAGGGCAACCATTATGTACGGTGGTGTCCGTACACCGCCACCAGCTCGGCATGAATCTCTTTGGCACTGTCTCCCTTGAAATGCAGACAGCGGATCACCTGCTCGTGTTTCAGCCAACTTTCCTGATTCCCGATAGACGCTGCCACTTTTCTTTTGACGCCATAGCGCCGCGGTGTTCCGCAGTACTGCGTATATAGAGCACAATTTTTATATTCCACTAATACTAAAGAGACTCGTGCTCATGTTGCAGCCTATCGTGTACGCCTGTTCCAAATTTATGCTACCGCTAATACGAAAGTCCCTCGTATATTTCAATTGCTTTTTGACCACCACTTGTCCGAAAATGGTGGTGGCCCATGCACAAATAACCACACCGATTGTTCCAGACGGGAAATCTTAGTTTGGCCATATAAATTTTTTATTCGTAATTTCTCCTCAAGAATATTTATAGTCACAGTTGCCATTAATACTAGCACTTAGCACTACCCCTGCCGGTCCTGATTGTGTTATTTCTTGATTCCAGAGCAGTCAGGTTCTTCGTCAGCCTAGTTCATATCGCAGTGAAGCTGAAGGAGCAAAGTGCTGACGACAACTACCATGTCCGGTGTCTTCCCGAGTGCAAGGACGATAGAAATGATTGCTCGTTTTTAAGGCAATATAATATATTTATACAATTTAGTCTGTGTTTTTATTTGCCGGAGTACTATACTTATTTTTCTTCTAATTGTATACTGTGCTGCAGCACACACTCTACTTATTCTAAGCATTGTGGTCATTGTTGTTTCATTATGTATGTAGCTCTCTGGGCAAACCAATTATTAATTTTCATTCCACTAGGAGTATCTGAATAAGCGGCGTACCCCGGTTGCGACCGTCTCCGTTTGTAGTAGATGGTTCCCACTTGTAATTTCCACAGCCGGCGTTTGTTAAATGTCTACTCTCCAGATGTATTTTTTTTTTTTTATTTTATCGCATGGGTTTCCACGCGGCATAATGTTCTTAAATAAATGCGTGCAGTAATGTCCTGTAGAAACTGCCTTGTGTAACTTATTTCCTGAGATTGACTGCACGTAGTCTTCAGGCTGGCCTGCCTGTATCCCGACGACTCTAAGCGCTTTCTGCAGTGTGGTCTTTGCCCCTGGACACAGACACAGCGGATGACGAGCATCCACTGCAGACGCGGTGGCAGAGCACGTTGAGCAGTTCACAGGGTCTTAAGGTGCTAAACGCCATGCGCACGTGAAAGAAAGGCCGAGTTTCTGTATAGAGGCTTACTCCACCCGAATGAGATTGTGGGCAAGGGAGCAACCACAAGTGGGATAAGAGCGCGTGTTTCCCGCCGTACAAGAGGTTCTTGGACTTGGAAGGAGGCAGCGGAGGTCGAAAGGAACGGAAGGGTTGGTGACCAAACCCAGTAAACTTTGATGGTGAGTTAGGACGTCCTCCGAAGTCATCATCATCATCATCATCATCAGCCTATATTTTATGTCCACTGCAGGACGAAGGCCTAACCCTGCGATATCCAATTACCCCTGTCTTGCGCTAGCGTATTCCAACATGCGCCTGCAAATTTCCTAACTTCATCACCCCATCTGGTTTTCTGCCGACCTCGACTGTGCTTCCCTTCTCTTGGTATCCATTCTGTAACCCTAACGGTCCACCGGTTATCCATCCTACGCGTTACATGGCCTGCCCAGCTCCATTTCTTCCGCTTAATGTCAACTAGAATATCGGCTATCCCAGTTTGTTCTCTGATCCACACGGCTGTCTTCCTGTCTCTCAAAGTTAGTCCTAATATTTTTAGTTCCATTGCTCTTTGCGTGGTCCTTAACTTGTTCTCGAGCTTCTTTGTTAACCTTCAAGTTTCTGCCCCATATGTTAGCACCGGTAGAAGGCAATGATTGTACACTTTTCAACGACAGTGGTAAGCTCCCAGTCAGGATTTGGCAATGCCTGCCGTAAGTATGTACACGTAGTCACAGATACGCATTGTTTTGGTGACTAGTCGCCTTTACTGTCTTCAACGTGTGTTTTACGACTGCCCTGAGTACGCGCCACAACGGGCGCCTGCCTTCTTGGCTGGCAAATATTAAAGGCAAGCATTATCGTAAAGTACCATTTTGGCCGCAGGGTGTGGCTCCACGGCAGAAAAATCTGCAGAGCTCCGAAATGGACTACAGACTTTGAGGAAATCACTGTGTTACGTGGTTACTGGTACTCATTTCATATTATTTTTCTAATTTCCCCATTCTTACGCGCAGAGTAGCAGGTACTCACTCAGGCCAACCTCTTTCCTATTAAAATTCTCCTCCTCTTAGCTGCCTCACAGCGCTGAGTGAGTCAGTACATATATTAATTATGTCAACGTTGGTCTAGGCCCGACAGCTCTGATTGCATTGCGTACATCCTGTAGATCTAGAAGTAATGAACCTGACATTTTGGCCGCGTAGTTGCGAATCGCTTGAATGTCGAGATGTGTCGATCTCATGAATGCGACTCGCTGTCCATTTCTGGGAACAGCTGCGTCTTTGCACAGCACATAGTGACACCGAGGGTCATTGACCGAGAGTCAGTGAGGTGGCCTATTGTACTTTTGCGAAGCTTCGTTGGTTTATTGGGGATAGCAGCACTATATAGCACACTGACAAGAGATCACCCAGTGTTATATTCAGGGGAAGTCCCTTTTTTTTGTCTAAGAAGGCGGAAGTTTAGTGCACCACACAGATATGGCCATCCGCGCTAGATGCACGTTTCTTCAGAGCAGAACGACCGCCGCACTTACTGACCACAGCGGATAGTATACACGTTAAGAGGAAGATAAAATCCCATCGACAACTCCAACGATCACCACGACAAAAACATATTGAATTTGTTTCAATGGGGGTAAAAACAATGTCACCTTAAGAAAATTGAATCCGTGTTTGAGAAAAGAACACGCCAAGCGCCACCATAACCATAATAAGAGACGTTAGGCTTCTTAAAAATTTTCTCTCGCCAGTACCAAGGCACACAGGATAACGGGAAAAAACATCTGTTTTTACTTATATGCGCTGTGCGGAAAAGTAACAGCAATTGCCTCTGCTTTAAGTTCTCCCGTTTTTAGTGAAATGTCAAAACAGAATTATAATTTTTCGTCGCTTCGTAATATGTTGCTTCGTAAACCAGAAGCCGTTGGGAAATGCCATCTGCACATCCTGTAATTGCAAGTGATGCAGCAATCGCGGTCATTAAGTAATGCGCGATAGGATAGGCGCGATAGGAGTTCGCGTAACCGAGACCACGGGAACTCGCCTTTGTTCCCGCTGCGAACAATGACCGAGCGCTTGACTCGAATGCGGTCAGTACACCGGTATCTTAACGCGAACGAAAACACGACAGATAACAATAGTTCCGCGCATGCTGCACGTCCCACGCGCCGACTGGCACGTAGCCATAGGCGCGTTCACGGCTTTGTCTGTTCAGCGACCACCTTCAATGCAGTAAAACAGCGAGCCACTGCGCCATACCGACGGCACGCTGCGCAACGCATTCTAAGTGACGCTTTGTGCAACTCACGAGCTAGGGGAGCGGTCCGACTTCATCGCACTCTGTCGCCGTCAATGCCGCACTTCCCACGGCGCACGACCCACACTGCTCTCCTGTGGGCTCTCTCATGGCGCACCGTGCTCGACGAGCGCATCTTTAGCCTTGACACTATGGCGGCGTGTACAGGCACCCACACTTCACCGAAATTTAGCAGCTTTAGGTGTCGTTCTACTGTAAAACAATTATTATACAATCAACCCTGTCCCCTCGTTGCTGCCTGCCATTCGCTTCGTTCATGTTTCCTTAACAACGCTCTTTGACGTAAGCGGCCCCATAACATTATCGTAAAGTATGTCCTTCCACTATATACAGGGTGTTTCCTTTAACATGGGCCTTAGAATGCCGGCTGATGCGGTCTTCACACCAGAAGGCGACGAGGGCGCTACTGAAGTTCCTCCGGTAAAGTGACCTGTTTGAACGACTGTGACGCTTCTGAGTTCCTTTGTGCGTGTATGTGTGTTTTTTTTTTTATTTCCCCCTCTTCCTATGCGTGTGCATTTTTCTTTATCTTTCTGTCTCCACTTACCCCTTCCCCAGTGCAGGGTAGCAACCTAACTGGATATCTACCTCCCGGTTAACCTCCCTGCCTTTGGCATCTCATTTATCTCTCTCTCTCTCTCTCTCTTGGGCCAAATTTCAAGAACATGCAAATGCTATGCAACTGGACAGAACCAAGATATTGTTGTTTGCCGTCTCTTGAATATACTCAGATTATTTTTGCATTCTGCCTAATTACATAATTAGCCGTAATTAATTAATCAATTCTCAGTTACTATAACCAGATGAACAGTGTCAATGCGAAAATTGTAGAACAACATGCGAAACTCCCGATACAGCTTTTTGTTGCTCAATACGTGCTACATAAAAGTGTTTTTCCGAGCGTAAAGAAAGCCCGCGAATACACGCAAAGTGCCTCGAGTGGCCATTCGCGCGGATATATATATGTTGCGCAGACTTCTAAACATATTCTAATATTCCTTGTGTAGTATAGTTAAATTTTTTATTGCGCAATGTCTGAAAAGCTGTTCGGGCTCACAAAGATTGTCCTTCACATATAAATATTTCTGTATTCCTCTTCCCAGGTTGTTACCCTTAGAATATTATTATTTTATTGCACATCGCAACCTCCATGGTTGTTCAATAGTTCTGACTTTGTACAGCTGAGCACGAGGTCGCGAGTTTGATTTCTAGACTGGCAAAATCGCTCTTGTAGCGTGCTTTGTTTGCTCCTTAAAGAACCCTAGGTGGCCAAAATTATTTCAAGGCCTCCCCACTACGTGTTGGTTTATGATGTTCAATTCCACTAATTTATTGCACCTCGCCTGTTTATCGCACCTGATTGCACCTTTATAGCACATTTGTGACGCCTCTCTGCTGTCTACTGTACTCCACACAGGGAAAAGTGTATACTACGGGAGTCGGCCTAACTAGTTGCGGCCTGTTGCCTTTAGCCAGACCCCAAATAGTGCATGTGTGCTATATCTGTTCTGCGCGTCTGAACATGACAAACAGGCAGACAAATAAAATATAGCACGTAGGACATGCTAACAAGGTATCCACAGATACCTTGTCAGGAATACAAAAATAGTCCTACGCACTAGTTTTAGTCGATGGACTTCTCAAGGCAGGCGCACGTATTCGGTCGTAAGAGGCTTAATTTGACTAAAAGCAAGCTTTAAAAAGTGATCAACCACGGTTTTTGGAATGAGACCGGACTGCAGTGCTAACATGTCCATGCAACGGCCACTGGAAAATCCTCACGTATTCTCCACATCAAGCAAAAAGACGCTTTAAGCGGACCTAATGCAAAGTGTGGCAACAGCAGCATTCTGTTATATTACTGTGCTGGCTACCACTTCTAACCTTAATCGATGAATGTTCTCCGGGACGTTTGCTGGGGTGTGTCTAGGTCCCTCTGTTCACGCTCGCCTAAATCGCTTGACACGAGCTGGGTGATGTGACTGCTTCGCAAAAGCTTCAAGAAATTCAGAGAGAAAAGCTGTTATTGAACAGACTGTTTTATTCAGACACACCACTTATACACATTCCACTGGTATGGAAAGGGAAACAACGCTTCGCAAAAGGGATGTTCTGCATGCTATCTTTGCCTAGCAGTCAATATCATGCCTTTATTTACAGGAAGAAACATTCATCTGCGCAGTGCAGAAGCACGAGCGAGATGCAACAACTGGACATTTTCGGAACTAATGAAACCTTGCAAAGACATAGACATACATATATATATATATATATATATATATATATATTCGTAAAATGTAAAGAACTATGAGAAGAATGCGGGTCCGCTTGCACTTTGGTATACATGCACTCTAAAGAAGAAGACAAAAAAAAGTCAGCGGGCTGCACCAGTGGACAAAAGTTAGAGACCTGTTCTGCACCCCCCTTCGCGATATCTTAAAAAGCGGCTTCGCAACTTAGCCCTGGTACTTGCCATTGCTATCGTTGTAGGTTACTTGTAGCCTTCTTCCTTAACAGGCACATTTTAAGACAACAGGAGCTCTTCAAGTCTGTGCGCCATTGTAGTTTGAAAGATTCCGGGCAGGGGTCCCTTACTTTTGCACACGAGTGTTCGTATATTTGCATAATAAAGCTGCACAGCCAACCATACGCACGAACTTATGGATTGCTAACTCTAAATAATGACTCTTCCTGGGCCAAAGTCATGCCAAGCACACAATAAGATACATTCATGCAGCAAATGCTGAGTGCACCCGCTATCCACACTCTTTTTTTTTTTCTTCTTTTTTTTCAATCTGTAACAAACTCGCAAGCCATTAAAAATGAGACTTCTGCCTGGAGCATTACATGCAACTGATTTTAATATGTACAATGATGCATTCGTTTCTCTAGGGAAATCTACTATGCTTTGTAGAAAATGAAGGTACGTGAATTTTGCTTCGACAGCATGCACTGATTTGAGTGGCATCTATGTTTAATAATGCTGACACTATGCGAGCAAGAGCACATGGCTTCTCGAATAAAAAGCGAACTTAGATTTCACATCACCTAGTCAAACGCAGACTTCTCTTTTTCTTGATTCTTTTTCTTTTTTTGCACCCGTCACTTCCAGCACACGTTCTTTTTTTTTTTTTTTCAACTTCGATACCATTTTCAAGCTTCCCACCGTTGCAAAACGAGCGAAACGAAAAGCAGCATGGACGCTTGGAACAGTCTGTCCATGAACAGGCCTAGGTATCTTCGGCTCGTATGGGGATGTATTCTGGCGACATCGCCGTACACTAAATTTCTGCAACCTCAATAGCACCGGGCTTATTCTTGAAAAACCTAAATTTGATCATGACTGTGGAATGTGGCAGCACGCCGCCATTAAGAGTGCGTTCGATGGCTGGTCACCACTCCGAGTACGTTAACTGCATACTCAAGAACTGCCACCTTTCTGGCATAATGCTATCTGTAACCGAGATGCAACCCTCCACCCACTCCCAGGAAATAATAATAATAATAATAAAAAAAACTTTAGAGTGCGACAGTCGATATACTTAACTACACTGGAGCCACCGTCAATAATTGCCTTGACAGAGTGGTCACGTGTGAAATGAATTTTGGAACAGGAGTATGGTAGTGTAAAGGCAAATATGAGCTCGCACGAATATTATTTCTGTCGAATGGAACTATATGTTTTTTTTTTCAGCAAACAGCTAGTGACTATAAGTGTAATTGTGAGCTTATTTTCTCTCTCTTTCTCTCTATATTTATTTAGCATTCAAGTTAGTAGCTGAAATGAGCTCGTAAATACATTTTAATTTTTTTATTTGATGTACGATAGGAATGTTTTCATTTGCACTTAAATATTATTGCTTCGCAACGCAAGCCCTAACTCTGTGTTTGATAAAGCTTTGCGGACCATTTTCAGTAAACTAACAAACTGGCTATACTGATCAGAGCCTGTGGGTAGTTGCTAATAGTATTATTCAATACTCATTTTAATCTGCATACCAATTTATTATAGTGCCTAATGAGAACGCACTTGAGATGACAGCAATTACGAGAAGGCATATTAAAAGGATCAACCTTCAGTGTGCACACAGTATACAAAATAAGTATTGGCTGTTGTCTACGTGTAGGCTCCCTGTCCGTTCATCTGTGCCGTCCTGTCATATACAAGCTTGCCTTTCCTCTCTTCGCTTTTTCTCTCTCCCTCTCTCCTGCAGTATTTTAGGACTCCGGCGACAAAAAACGGTAAGCCATACCAGCATTTACTACAGTTCACACCAAGCAGGCGGCGCAGAAGAGCCAGTAATATCTGCGATGTGTTGGGCACCCGGAAGAAAAAAGTATTATTTAGATCAGGCCTGCACCATTAGATGGGCGCTGTAGAAGTTCTTATGTCCCATTTACTGTGTTGTTTTTTTTTTCTATTTTGAGAGGTGCTGTGATTTGCTGTGCCTTGCTGTGCGTACCACCTGCAATCTACAGGAAAAATCATGCTGCGAACGCCTGATACCAGACAAGTTGAGACGCATTTGCGCATAGATATACCCATAAAAGAATTACAAAAAATTGTATCATTAGTTCTTTCTATAACGAAAGTTGGACTAGGACTTTCGCCCAAATATAGGGACGTATAGGGTAGAGAGGGCGCGATGTTTTGTTAAGCGTAAATGATTATTTAGATAATGCGAAAATTATCGCGTTACTTCTGACCGTTTACTGGGCGTTGTTAAAATGAACGGTGCGTGGAAATTTTATAGCAAACCTCTGTTAACAGCTTTCACTCACTCACGAGAACCAAAAAAAAAAAAAAAACGTGATCCGTACCGACGCGAAGTTGAACCGAGCTCTCGACATTACCTCTTGACCCCCGAGTGATCCGCGAACATTCTTGTAGCGATAGCTTTTTTATAACTAGCCTAGTTTTTTTGGAAGAAGACTCGCCGGTTCGGACTGACTGACACGCTGAAAGGGTGGGCAGCCACGTCAGGCAGAACACATGACCCCCTTAGGCCGCTGGCGTAATCGCAATATCTCCTGCGCGCTGTCTTGCTGATCTACCTGACAGCAGTCTACCCCGGCAGCACCATGCACCCTCCGTCACTCTTGCTTAAGCTTTGCTGGATACAATCGGATAGCCTTCCAGAATTCCAACACATGTCTTCATTGTTTCTCGCTCATACGCCTTGGCGAGGCGACAACAAAATTACAGGCACCTTTCCTTCGTTGGGTAATTGCTGCATATCTTCGTGCTCTACATTTTTTCAAGCATGAGACGCAAGCCGCACGTTCTTGCGTTAACTACTGCTATAATAAACGTTTATGTGCGAGCACAGCGGAAACGTAAGCACTGTGTCGTAAGCCGAACAACCGGAACGAGGCGCTTTCAAGATGTATACCATTTGCTCCACACACTGCTTAAGGCATCTGCTTCTGGCTTTTATAGCCTACAAGAGGAGATATCAAGGGCATACAACTGTATCAACAGGGTACAGGTTGGGAATTTGCTAGTACTTTTGTGGCTAACTTCAAAAGTAAATAGTTCAAAAATGAGAAAACCAAAATACGATATTTCCGATAAACCTACATGGTACAATTTCTAGCTTTATAACTAAACAGGAAAGCACAGCCACAAAAGATGCATAAAAAGCTGTAGAACGCACAAAATTGTTTTATGTCATGGATATGCACGAACTTAGAGTGTGAAACGTACAGAATATAGAAGAAGTATGTACAAATATACATCGTGAAATGCACGCAGCGTTTCTTGTCGAATCAATCGGGTAGACGATGTACGCATGATAGGTGTTTCTTTCAACATCTTTTGATAGTATCCGAGCGCACATCCAATTTGCTCATTTTTCGTACAGCACGAAAATGACCTCGGAGTCCTTTTATCGTACATCTAACCTAATGGCTCAGCCTAAAGTTGGCCCCACTAGTGCTAAGTGCATGATGACCTCCGTGCACTTCATGGTCTACGCACCCCCTTCTAACGGCGGTTACCACCATCCACCTGTCATCCCCCCTGTCATTCCGCCGCCGAAGCCATGTCCTCCTCCGAAGCCTCCGAACCCTCCACCAACACCAAGACCACCGCCATACCCTCCCCCTCCGCTTCCCTTGAGGACCACAATTTTAGAGCTAGCGCCATGGCCTCCGAATCCGCCACCACCGAGGCCTCCACTGAGGCCTCCACTGAGGCCTCCACCAAGGCTTCCACCGTAGCCGCCACCAAGACTGTGTCCGGATCCGAATGCGGAACTGTAGCCTCCTCCGCCGTAGCCAGATGAGAGGCCGCCTCCAAAACTGCCACCGCCGAATCCACCACCGCCTTGCAGGGGCTTGACCAGGTACGCTGGTCCGACTGCATAGGCCTGGCCACCTCCGCCGCCGCCGCCGCCGCCGCCGCCGCCGCCATAGCCCGCTCCTGATACGAAGCTCGAACCCAAACCGGAGCCCAAGCCGGATCCTAGGCTTGATCCGAATCCTCCAGCGTAGCCGCCACCGCTGAAACCGCCACCGCCAAGTCCACCGAATCCACCGCTAATTGCACCTGGAATCACACCGCATACTGCGGCCAGCAACTGCAAGACAGATAGAGAAAGCGTCGCTATGATTGTCCCTTTTACGGATACACACGTTCCAACAAGGCTGCTCGTGCTGTACGGTATGTGCAAAGAAAAAGTAATATATTTTATTCTGAGGAAAGCCGAGCGGCTTTCCTGAAAGGCCTTTGATAAGCCTTTCAGATTATTCAACATGATGGAAGAAGAGAAGCACGACCTCGTGTTCTCAAGGATAGCATAAATATTTGCACTCCCTGCTATCCCTATAGCTAAATGTTATTCCAAATTCGAGAAAGTATGGCGTACTGACTTATTATAATCTATAATATAAATCATACGTGTGCGTGTGTAGCTTGATAGAGAAAGAGCAGAATAAAAAGAAAAAAGGCAGAGATTTGGTTAAATAGACTGATGGGCAGTTCGGTGACCAGCAGGTGGGCAATTGACGGGCGATCAAAAAGGGGGAGAGTAGAGGTATGAGTTCAGAGAATTCACGTTCGCTATAAAAGAGGCATAGTGTATCTATAGCCGGTAAATACAGTCTGTAGCATTCAGCTACAGCCGTAGCAACGCTCGTGTCGCTTTCTGGTCCGACGAGTATCCCGAGGGAAAAGAGAAGGTTCGACGTCCATATCTTTCATAAAATACACGTGAACCATTAAGCTACGCCACGCAACCACAAGTAGTTCGCAGCACTCGATATTATCCGTTGTCTGTCTGCTACACAACGTCGGGCTCAATCTGCGGTGGTACCTCAATTACCAGCACAGTTTGAACCTCTCAACTTACTTCACTTAGTTCTGCAACAGGTATGAAAGCGCTCTACTTTGGAATTTGTTCCTAACTAGATGTTAGAAAAAAAAACCATTTAGAATGACCTATTATATTGCACGGCTATTACTACTTTGCTGCTTTGCAGAAATTCAAACCTTAGAAATTTTCTTCAATGGTTTATGCACTTTCCTTCCAGCCATCGTGCTACGGCTGCGCACTAACGTTGTATGTAAAAAATGCAGTGACGTGAGAACCTCACGTGAACAACATCAAATGTAGCAAGAGCACTGTGTCCGTTATAGAGTTTGTCAATAACCTGCAACAACGCAGACCAACTATTCAAGATGAATAGCTCACAGTTTACTTTCCTTTTTTTTCATCATTCATTATGCTCACTTCCTATATTAAATACTGCGCGTTTTATCGCTGAATGAAAAAGATGTTATAGGTAAAGAAAATATAATATTCCGCTGCTTGGCAATGTCTCGTGCCCTAGAGTGGGCTTAAAAGCATTTCAACTTGCTAACTTCCGTTGATGCATTCGTTCACTCGTACAGTTATCCTCTTAATTATTATCGATGCACTACAGGCACAGTGAAATGATACGTTCTAAGAGAGAGAGAGAGAGAATAAACTTTATGCAAAAGAGCACACGAGCGTAGGTAGTTCCTCCGCTCTGCAGTGGGTGGTTCCCTCAGTCCAGAAGTCCAGCGGCCTTAGCTGCCCTTCTCGCTCGGTTGACGTTTGCTTGAAAGCTGGTTGGTGGCGCGTCTTACATAGAAGCATCCTGCCGCGCCTCACTAACAGAGAGTATTCAGCGGACTTAGTTGGAGACATTTGTAAATTTGAACGCAATATTTTACGTTTAATTTACAGAATTATTGGCGGAAAACTAGTACCAAATTTACAATAGATATTGCACTCTGAGAACCATCTAAACATCGTGAACGGCACGCTTAGCGCTGGTGCGGCGTCAAGCGTATCATTCAACCGATTGCAACAGGTGGCATCCAGCATCGAGTCCTTCACTCACCAGAACAAGGGTCATGACTGAGCGGCGTGGTTTCACTGCGGTCAGGTTCACTCCAAAAGAGGCACTGTTCGCAGTCAACCTTGAGCCAGCTGCTTTTTATAAGCATGGCTCCAGTGGCTGACCCTTTCTCTCATCGTGAGGCATCTCCCTTATCCTCCTTGGGCAGCAAAAGCAACAATGGGCTACTGCTGCAAGGGGGGCTGTGAGGACGCGCTCATTGCCAGCAGAGAAGAGCCGTAGCCCAAACAAGAAACGATGACCGAGAGAGCAGCATCGCCACACATGGCGCCTTCTCGCACCGGAGACCGTGAACCGGTCAGCAGACACCACAGTCGGTCGGCAAGAGCAGCAGCGTGGCCCATAAGCTGCCCTTCCCCTGGGACTAAATAAATGGAAAAGCGTGCGGCCAGAAACAGCACCCCCTCCGACTGGCGTCCAACGCGAATCATGGCCTAGATTTGGGAATGGCGCATACGACACGGGCGAAAAAGATGCACCGCTACAGCGTTCTTTGTTTCGTACCAGGATCTCCTCCTTCGCCACGGCGGCCGGTGGAAGAAGAGCTGAATAATGTGGCGCCGCTGCCGGCGCGCATCACATTCTATATTTAGCGAAGAAAACAAAAAGATAAACATAAATAGAGCAGAATTGCGAGGCAGATGAAGCCCGGGGAAAGTGGGCTCAGCGGGCGTCGTAATGGCGACTCGCGCGCGGCCCAGCTAGCTTTCTCCCACGGCCGCCGATAGGAGGGACACATGTTGTTGCGTCGTCGAGGGGATCTGCAAACAGCAAATGCTTTGACCCTCGATCGAGCGGGGGACACCGCGTGGCAGTCCGGGAGGGACCGTCTGCTTGGCGAGGAAGCTGCGCGTCGCTCAGGTTGTTCACCTTGAAAAGTGAACGTGGCCGCCGAAAGGAAGCTCGATCCTCCTTTGTCAGATCGGCTCCGCCGCCACGCGCGGCCGGGCGTGGATTGTCGTACCGGTTTCTATCTTGGAGGCGGCGCGCGCTCGTGCGACCCTGGAAGTCGCTTGGCCCGTCCATTGTCAAGGCCCCCGCATATACTATAGCAACGCGCTTATGGAGAGCTGAATGTGCGCCGGCTCGTTATCAGCCGGTTTGCCCTTGTTTAATCTGGATGGGGATTGTCATTTGAAATATTTGCCGCCCTTTGTTCCTACTGTCCCGCGCAGACCGGTCACCCTCTCGGGGCCCTGTTCTCACGCGCGGCAGTGTGTACTTCCTAATGCATCAGTGGAGCCGACATCTGAGAATTAGAGCAGCAGGATAAAACTGTCCGAGTGTGCCGTGCAAGAGCAGTAGCGACAGATTTTTCTCTCTGAATGCACCAGCATTCGCAAGTGGCATTCGCAACGAGATGGTCAGGTTCCATGCGCCAAAGGTGTAAGTCGAGCTTGTGTAAATGGGCGTTGCACGTTTAACTATATTAGCTGCGAAAGCCCTGAAGTAAGGATACTTATGAATGCTATTATTTCCTGCAGATCTCCCTAGCCACCTCTCTTTGAAACTCACGCCACGTAGGTAACTCACCCCCCCCCCCCTTCCCCCCTCCCCCACACACACACCACCAACCCCAAAGAGGACTTAAGAAACAAAATAACGGTTAATCTTTCTGCATTTCCTTCTCTTCTTCCAGCTCAATTCTCTTCCCTTGGTCTCTGTAAGTTATCGTTTCACCGTTAAAGCTGCACAGAATGTTTTTTATTTATTTGTATGTTTTTTTTTCCTAACAGAAATGTGTTAGTGTGACAAGGCATCTGTCGTGTCACATCACATCATCCCTTTACTTCATTAAAGACTCCACTAAGGGGTATTACCCTCATTAATTAAACAAATGTACCTAATTTTTTGCTGAACGTGGCTTTCAACGTACTTGATCCTTTCAACCTTCATAAGATGAGAAAATATTTGCGCTAAGAGAAGAATGCAGGATATAGTGTATTTATGCTATGCAAATTTAGAAAGGAGTTTTCTGGATACTTATAGATGCCACCGCTCATCTCATCCTTTTTTTTTCGCAGAACTTATTTTTTGAAGTAATCCATACACTAAAGTATATATAATCTGAAGTTTTACAGGAGATCCCGAGGAACAACTGTCAGGGGGACCTCCTAAGAGAAAATCTTCAAGTACAGCGCATAATTAGCAGACAAGTCGAATACATAGCAAATATTCTGCAATATTGAGAATGGAACTTTATAACCGCGATAGTGTACATAAAGATTTTGACAGGACTAGAAATCCCTAAAAAACACGGGAAACAGCAAAAAAATAAACACTAAAAGTTGGAATAACTACTCAACTGTGATGATTATTTTTTAAGAGAACAGTAACAGAAGTGAGAACCATTATTGCAGTTCAATCATCAAAAATTTTGTTCGTGCTTGACGAAAAGAAGAAAGTGTATCGGATGATTTCATAGAAATGGGCAGTGAGTTCCGAAGAGATACAGCTGCTGAGAAAACTGTTTGCTTTCCACAATTAGTGAAAACTCTGGGTAGTAATAGGATGCGTTCATGTACAAATCTCGTTTTGTTGGAATTAGATGGATTTAACTGTGGTATAGAGTTAGTGGAAATATCACTACGGCGTACTCGATATATAAACACTCCTAAATGAAAACGGATTCGTTGAGTAACGGGAAGTACATCGAGACTGGTAAATAGGTGCGGTATGACTAGTATAGTGACTGAATGAAATGAGGCGTAAAGCTTTGTTTTGTAGGTAACGAATTCTACTAATGTGAGTATTATATGTATTACTCCAACAACATTGCCGAGTAGTTCTGATGGCTTAAAAATGGAATAGTATAATGAACGCGCAATATTCATAGAATAATACTCTGGGCAAGAATTCACAAAACTTTCCGTTCGGAAGTGATACCTGCTATCAGAAGGCTACTTGCTATTACCGAGAATTTCATTAAGCATTTCTGTGAGAATATGTAGTACACTGTCTGAGGAAAATATAGTTGTTTCATCAGCATATTAGGTACAAATCGTTCACGTAAATGAGGAAAAGCAACACCTTGATTTATTTTTGATGGACAAGAAAGACCGCCAGAAAATTGCAATACTTGAGTTCTGTTAGTGAGGTATAACTACTGATCAAAGTTAAAGTAGGACCACAAAGTCAGAAGGGTTCAAGTTTTATTAAAATTATACCATGTATGATGGTATAGAAAGCCTTGGTTAAGTTAGTTATGGGGAGTTTGATGGCCCAAAAGCAAATGAGGTTATGATGCGGCAACCATAAGGTCAAGTCAATAAATACAGCTGCTCCAGAACTGCCAGCATCTATTGATCGTTTTACATGGCCCGTAAATTCAATTAGGGCAAGTTAGGTGGAGTAATCGAGTCTAAATACGAGGGACATTCCGAAAGTAAATTTCGTAATTTATTTTCAAGCGGAAACTTGATTGCAAAAAAATTCACTATGACATCATGAACGGTACACCTTGCATTATTTTCCCACATAGTCGCCTCCGTCATTGAGACATTTGTCATAGCGTATCATAGTTTGAAGAAACCACTCTGGTAAAACTCGGTGCTCTGTGATTCAAGGAATTGTCGCACAGCCTGCTTCACCTCAGCATTGTTTTCGAAGTGACGTCCCGAGAGTGCGGCTTGTCCTGTACTCTAGTAATGTTGTTTTCATTCGTGGATGTGGAGGGACGCCCACTTCGACCTTCGTCCTCCACACTCTGCCTTCCTTCACTGAACATGCAACACCAGCGACCAACCACTTGACGAGACATGTCCTCTTCAGCATACACGATCTGTAGGCGTTCGTGGAGGACAGACACACTAGTCGCACGTGCCCATTCATACCGGATAACAGCACGCACTTCCATTGGCGACGACGTTGTCAGGACACGTCTGTCTGCCATCGTGATTTGTACTGGAATAACCTCGGGCCACTCCGGTTTGCTGCTACTCTCTCTTCTTCGGCGCACTGCGCATGCGTCATTCCTCCTCCGCTGACGCTCGTTGCGTCGTTGAACCAACAACAGGCATGGATTGTTATGGCGATTGTTTGTTTTACCTGGTGCACCATGTTCTCTTTAAAAAAAATGACGAAACTTACTTTTGGAACGTCCCTCGTATAAACCGATGTGGTGTTAGCAAATTAAATTTATTAAGACATTTTGACAGGCGTGTTACCAGAAGCTTTACGGTCAATTTACTAAATACAACGTCTTTAGCAAATAGACAGTAGACAGTGTCGTTCCATTGTATATGATCCACTTTTCGATTTTCCTATGTTTAGTTACTATGTCAATGTAACTTGCCAGCTTGAGCTTCGTGCGTATACATTGAATTTAGCCTCAGTAAGAGCAACGATGAATCGTGCGTGTCGTTGACACGTTCATTGTGTGTATAATTAATTGAAAACTGGCACGTGTGTGTGTGTGTCCCCGCAGTATACACGCAGTATATCAACTCGCCCAACTTTTCATCCTATTGTAAATGCTAATCAGGCATTGAACATAGCAGGCAAGTAACTTTTCATTCGTAGGTAGTTCGACGCTGCGCAGAGTGACCGAAAAGCACTCGAGTCTTACCTTTCGCTTTTCGTCTATCCTAACGATCCGCCAGTCTTCCTGCAGAGCTACGTTCACAACCATTCGTTGCGTGTTGTAAGGATGCCACTAAATGGCGTTCACCCGATAAAGAAGGTAACACATTTTGTAATATTGCTCCCATCGGCGCAATTGACGGTTGGAGGCCAGACCGATCTCCGACCATTATCAAAGCTCCGATTTAATTTTGCCTGAGTAACATTACCGAGGATTTGGAGCGTCTGACGATGGACTGTGTGCTGAACTTCGTGCACGTGAACATGCCTATATTTCTTAATTCGCATGAGCTGCCGCGGGGCTGTATTTACGGCGATTTGTTTACTTGGCCTCATTATGATGCGAAAGGAAAACTCCGTCCACTGCTTTTCCGCGCGGCGATGCTCCATGCAGCAAACGTGTGTGGCCTGGAAATTCTGCGTGCAGGTTCTGTGACCACTTGAGCTACATTTTAAGTCCACGTCGGTTTTCTAGGACGTACGCGAATTTCGTGTAACGCTCGTGAATTCGTTTCTTGTCCCTCTTGCACTGTTTGGTGCTGATGTCACGCTCGAGAGGGGGGGGGGGGGGGGGGGGGCGCTTATGGCACCGGCTATGTCTCTTCTGCCGTCACTGTTCTGTTTTGGTACGCCTAGGATTGCGTTTCTTTCTGCGTTGTCTGCCTTGTTGTGAGACGCTGTCCTCTCTTTTATACATATCATTACTTCACCTTTCATAAATATTTATTAGTGAGCTAGCTCACTTCTTTTCGCCTTATTTAACGCTTTACTTTACATTACAATGCCATTGTTGTTTGGTACGGTTCGTTACTTTTTACCCACGGCCCCTCGTATGTGGCTTCACTGACACATTCTTGTTTTTAACGCATAACAAAAAAAATAATGCCACGAGTCTTTGGGCTCGTGGCATTAATTTAACAAGAAAAAAAAGAAAAGTAAACAAACCAAGACCACCGAAAAAAGATTATGCGTGACGAAATCATTTAGCGAAGATGTAGTAGCATCGCCACATGATATTATCTAATAAACATGATAAATTAAACAACGCGAATATGATGCCCTGGAAGAGGCTGTATTTCTAAGTACTTCTTGCAACCGCTGGATTCGCTCATGAGTTATATTTCGTTCACATGCACATCAATTCACATTTCATTTACGCGACTTCCTCTTCAGTGTTGGTAGACAGAGTTTCGTATACGAATAATCCTATACATAAGCGCTGCTGTTCTTCATTCCTCTTTCGCATCGTCACGATTAACGTATTTGATCGGGAGCGCGTCCTTCAGTCGTCCTGTGTTATTCTTGAAGCTTTTCCGAGTAAGAATCAATTCAAGAGACATCTTTTTTTGTTGGCTTTAATCAATACTGATTGTTTTGTATTGCTAAGTAAACCTGAGATGTTTGGTTCTAAGGATTTCAGGAGCGCGGCATGGTTTTCGAGATCACGTGCGAGTCTAAGCACTAAGAGCCAGTTGGAGGCCTATAAGCTAACTACTTGTTTTTTATTATTATCTGTGTTCGAGGAGGTCCTGGTTTCCGTTAGACAGCGCTGGCTATTCTCTTCTCTTAAATCACAGATCTGTCCCAAAAGATGGAAATGTTTAAAAGAAAGAATAGAAAACAGAGTGTAGTGACGACAGTATTCAAGTTTATATGCACAGACGCAACATAAACACAGATACCCCTGAGCAGTTCACAAAATTCAAATCTTCAGGTTACAAATCACGTCGCTCGTTAACGGCAAACACAGCACTCGCGAGCAGGTAAGTGCACCAGAGCAGACGGTAAAAAAGTGGATTACGAAAAGACGCATATGTGCAAACGCTGAAAAATGAATACACGAATACAACGTTCTGACGTGATCAAAGTTACAACATAATTAACTAACTTTTAGACATTCCTGATTATTCAAGAAGCTATACGAATGTGCATGGTGCACTGTGTTACAATTTTTATGATGACCATTCATCCAAGATTTTACATAGTGATATACCGGCCTATCCAGAGCATATTCATCTTGAAAACTGAATATCATAATTACCCTTTGCAGTGTAGTAGAATATGTTTTGTCTTTTATGTCTGCGTGGTGTCTTCTCCTCTTCTTAATTGTCCGTGTTTCTTTGCGTCGCTATGGCTTCAATACTGACAACGCTGATTGTGATGACTGTGGTCGCGAGGAGACATTTCAACACACTTCGTGCAACTGTCCTCAATGCAGTGTTCAGAGACACTCGCTAGCGACTGCACTAACTCGTATTAACGACAGATTACTCTAAGAATGGAGCTGGGCAGGCCATGTAATGCGTAGGATGGATAACCGGTGGACCATTAGTGTTACAAAATGGATACCAAGAGAAGGGAAGCGCAGTCTAGGACGGCAGAAAATTAGGTGGGGTGATGAAGTTAGGAAATTTGCAGGCACAAATTGGAATCAGCTAGCGCAAGACAGGGGTAATTGGAGATCGCAGGGAGAGGCCTTCGTCCTGCAGTGGACATAAATATAGGCTGATGATGATGTTGGTGGTGATGATGACTGTAAGAACAAATCATTTTGGAATACCGACCTAACAAGCCGTCGCACCACATGGCTACGAATGCATTGTTGCAATTCTTGCGGGTGTGGTCGTGGTGGTGGCGGGTGTAGCTAAAGGCGGGTTTAGCGCGGCGATCGAGGCCGGCAGTTGCTACACCCAAGCGCCTCTGTAATCGTCGCTGGGGTATTCACCATCTGCCGAACAGTTTAGTGTCTCTTAGAGATGTAATAAGAAGGCTTGAAGCTTCCTTGCGGAGTAACGCATATATTTCCGTAAAAACAGGAGAGAGAGAAAAAAGATATAGGAGAGGAAAGGCAGAGAGGTTAACGAGACGCACATCCTGTTTGCTACCTTTCACTGGGGGAAGGAGGTAGAGGGATGAACAACAACGTCTTGAAGACACGCATGCGGGAAGCCTTTCTTTTGTAAGTGCTCAAGTAGAGCGCCGCTTTCACCATGGTAGCCTGGGCACGACCACAGAAATTGTTCGATGTCTCCGGTCTCATTGCACGAAGTACACAGCGTAGAATCGTACAATGGTCCCGTCTTGAATATAGCCAGAAAGGTGTATATGCACAATCGGTCCTTATTCGATGCAGTATCGAGGCTTTCTCTCCACGAAAGTGCCTTCTAACGCAGGGCCCATGTGGCGGAATCCAAAACGATAGGAACTTAGCATTAATGCCCAATTTCGTTACTTGATTGCTTTTTCGTATTTTGACTTTAGGGGGATATGAGAGTACTCTGTACGCAAACAAACAAACCTGCACTAGTGACATTAGAACTGACAAATGCTGTCATCCTATGCTGTGAACAGCAGCGATTGTGTGCATGTACTGTTTCTCTCTATTTCCTTCTTATCTGTTTTCGTCCCCCTCTCGCGCCTACCCCTCAGTGCAGGGTAGCAAACCAGTTTTTTGTTCTGGGTAACTTCCCTCTCTTTCCTTTCTTTCATCTCTGCGCCCTCTCTCCCTCTCTTTCTCTGCCGTCGTACAGCTATAAAGTGACGCAGCCTAAGCTATTGTTCTCAATTATGTGAACACAGTTCGCATTTTTTTACATGTACGTACTCATACCTGGCTATTTGTTCTATACCTGCTCGTTAGTGTCTGCACTGATACTTGCCCACTAGTCTGGGTATTAGCGAAGGCCTGAAGAGTATATTCTTAAGAACGCTGTGGCGGCGCGCATATCGATGGGTGAGCAGGAAGGAAGGCGTCGCTTGAACTCGGAGCTGACCGTCGAGTAGACGGCCGAACTTGCCACGTTCGCCGTCGGCACGCACGGCATGTCTTACTTTGCGTCTCAACGCCTTTCGCTTTGGTCGCCTGCTGCTTCAAACATTTTGCCTGCTCCACCCTCTGGGACTTTGTTTCAAAACATCAAATAAAGTTTTCTACTACTACTGCCTGTCTGTAAGGCCTCTAGCTCGGCATACCATTTTTAGATGCGAAGCACATTATGGTGGGGGCTTTGTCCGTCCCTCCCGCGGCGTCCCACACCCCCACAGCGCATGCGCGTCCCCTCCCCATCTCTCTCCTCTCCTACGCTCCCCCCTTTCTCTCCTCGAGGAATCCTCTACTGTACGGTGCGGCGCCCGCGTTCCACACCGCCACAGCGCATGCGCGTCCCCTCCCCCTCTCTCTCTTCTCCTACGCTCCCCCCCTTTCTCTCCTCTAGGAATCCGGAGCGGCGCGCACGACAGGTGGTGCAACAGCTGCATACTCCGCTGGGGGCGCCACGGTAGTTCCGCGGTATGAAAATGACGGAGCGCGCGCGCCTCATTCTCTCTCTTGTGCAGCGCCGCGATGAGCGCTCGGGCCGCTGCCGCGAAACCATCTCGCGCTCAAGCTAACCATCTCCCCGCTGCTTCGCATCCACACATGGTTCCCTTTAGCGGGAAATGGCGTAATTTTTTTTATTGCGATAGAAATTATATGGACACTCCAAAGCAGATTTCTGCCGTCGCCGTCGCCGTGAGGTTCCGTATGACGTCAATGGCGATGAAATCGTCGCCGCGCGCCGCCGAACGCTGTATGTGCGAGTGAAAGGGAGCGAGGGACGCGCGCTTTCACGGGGAGTGAACTCACGGCGGAGAACAAACGCGCGTTCTGCGCCGTGCTCCCTTAAGAGCTGCAGAAGTAGGCGTCTCTTTCCTCCTTTACAATCACCATATATGTAGAGCAAACGCGCCTTCTTCCAACGCGCGAAAGGTCGTGGGGGGGAGGCGACGTTTAGCTGCGGCACCAAGTGCCTATTTATATCAGAGGCTCCGGCAACAGTCACTAACGCCGCACGCATTTTGTGCGAACGCGGGCAAAACGCCGATGGCGTCGACAACAGTTCTGCGTGTTGCCGGTGCTGCTGCATGTCCAAGTTTATGCAGCTGATAAAGCTATTATCATTACTCCGTTTAGCTCTCTACAAATTTGCTATCGCAATTGATGCTTTGCCTTTCAGGTGAAACTGCAACCACTTTTTTGCTGTGTCAGCACCACATCACCCGCTCGTACACTGTGTTTTGCCTTTGCTATAGGGGCCGAGCTCTACGCATGCTCTTTTTTCAGTCACTTTCGTTCCGTCCTTCATTCCCTATGCCGAGCACGGTAACAAAAGATCCGTTCGCCATCGTTTTCTTGTGTGTGAGGCTGACATAAAAATTGGTTTAATCGCCAAATCAATGTGCTCAGTACACTAAATGCATAAATGTATATTACGCTCGAGGCACTTCAGACGAATTGGAAATAATTCCTAAGATTCCCTAATAAATCCTGCGTCCTGAAAAAAAAAAGAAGAAAAAAAAGAAGAAAGCACCGTTACCTTCCTTGACACATTTGCGTCACTTTTTGTTTCTATTAGGCGACAGGAAAAGAAATTCCTAAAGCGCCACAAGCGCTGCGACACTTTTACCCATGTTGCATTCTAAATTTCACGTTTTAATAAGGTTGCTCGGGAAGCAAGACATTTGGCCTTGATGCGTGAACTACTTGGTGGAACAACAGAACCGGTGCATCGACTGCTCGGGAAAAGGCGGAAACGTACATGCATATTGCATCAGCTAAAATATTTTTGTTTTCAGTGGCAACCATGCATTTCGGCTGTGTCTGTATGCAGCCTGTATTCCACGCAATGTGAATTAGACGCGTCGAGGCCACACGTAAATGTTTCTAAGACACTTTCCAGGCGTCGGCCGCTTTATAGCTCAGTTGGCAGAGGATCAGTTTTGGGGTTCGAGGGGATATGTACCTGAAGTTTATGCCGCCAGCAGCAGTGCTCTGATTTGTTTATTGTTTTTGTTTTTCCTTATGCGCTTACGCTCTGAACAGAACCGCGCGTTTATCCAAAATGTAAACGACGCTCTGTGAGGATACGTCTGCATAACTGTGCTCACACTACTTGCAAAATTTTATTGCTTAGAACCCGTGGGAGCAAGGCATAAATATGTCGGTGAAGCAGTTTTTCTTACAATAGGGCCCCCGCAGAACTACCAGCCCGTCAAAAGCAATGAAACGCCGAAGTGCAATGCGCGCTCGCGGAGAAATGCGGCTCCTTTCTATTGTTCATTCGTGGGACATGATGCGTGTGGCGCGCTTAGCCCCTGTTTCTGAAACGCTGCCCCGCGTTCTAGACCGCACAATTACAACCTCTGTAATCGACTCTAAGAGGCGCTCTGGCGCCGTGTTTCACCGGTGGAACGCTCATTAGGAGTGCGCTAGCATGCCTTACTTTCTCTGGCTTATATTTCCCAGGAGCAACAGCCGAGAGACCATTAGTTTTACTGCACTGTTCGCAACCAAGCGCATTGTTTTCTCCTAACACTGCCGCTTCCATCAAAGGGGCCCAATTACCGCCGCACAACGGTGGCAGTAGCTAAACTCGCAATCCGGCCAACGGCGCCGCGCTGGGAAAACTATGCGGGAAGTGTGAGGCGCCCATCCTGCCGAGCACTGCAGGCGGCGGCGGAGATTCGTTTCCTCGAGTCACTGCCCAAAGAAACATTTGCTTAAATGGTATATACACACGTCGCTACGCACGCAGCTGCTGACCCGTCACTGAGCAAAAGAGAGATCCGAAGAGGCCCGCGTTCCTTTGTCATGCTTATCACGCTTACGACCCAATTTTCGCCATCCGCAAGGAGAGCGTGCTGCGCAGCTCTTTCTTGCGACGGACGCGCGAAGGCTTCGTGTCATGTCGCGGCTCCCGACTCGTAGTAGACGCGAATAGTTCAGCTCTATGTAAATTGAATACGACTTGGTGCAGGAAGGAGGAAACTATAGAGGCGGCGCTGTGGAGCCTCTGCGGAAGGCAGGCCCCGCGTTGCTGGCTCGAGCAGGAGGCTGTAGGCGAGTTCCTCAATTGTGTGAACAAGAAAGTATTTCGTTCCCCCGAGTCCACACCGATCCTTGGGTGTTTTTTTTTTTATCTTCGATTAACAACACTCAACGAGTATTCCAAGTGCATGCAAATTAGGATGCTTTTGTTGCAACCTAACTCGGACAAGCCCAGAGGGAAGCGGGGTATACACTGTTATTCCCGTACTCCTCTGTATTCTAGCCTTCTTTTGTTCAGTCGATACACTTGTGGAATAAAGGAATCTTCGTCGTGACAGTGGGGCGGAAAACTCCTTTATTCTTAGAGCACTGATCAGTCACGTTCATATGGAAGAACGTTCCAGTAGCCCCGCGTGAGCTTCCCTTCGTACTACGCCTTCGTCGTCGTCTTCTTTTACCCCCGGATAATTGATAAACACTCCCGCACGTTTGCCGATACAGTGGCGTCGTAAGCATCATGCACGTCTTTGTATAACGGTTATTGGACAATGCCACGTTATCGCCGAAGCAACGACGATTTCTTGAGGAACAGAATGTTTCCCTGGTATTTGCTTAACAATAACAAAATGGTTATCATTGTCGAACAATAAATAATTTGGTTAACAGAGTTGTTTAACAGAAAGCGCATCAAACGAAGAATATGTATGTATACATGCATTCCGATTCTTTTGTGCAAACCTCAAGCAAGAATTGGACCCATCTTCTCGCCAACTTCACCTACATCATCAACGGCAACAACATTAAGACTGGCATTTCCACTCACTTGGTCTAATTACACCATTTACTCATTCCTCTCTGTAATCTTTATTAACCCTGGGAGTAATTAAAGGAAATGAAGTGGAAGTCGTTTTTACATGATACATTTGCAAGTTTTAGGCTTTATTTTCATCCATTTCTCTCATATACATTTTTTTTGCATGAGCATTCTTTGCTTTATGTGCCTTGTGTTGAGTGACTCTTCTTAGTTATGACTGTTTGCACTCTGTCATGCTATCTGAAACAACGGGCCAAAACTGTAGTTTTCTTAAGGCACATTATGGGTATTGAGTTCTTAGCGCGTTCATGTTTTCAATTCTTCATATTGCACCATTGCTATGGTATCTCGCTTTACCTTAAAGACTCATTGTTGGAGACATTCGGGTTAAAACTGAACGCGTGTGCATATTTTAAATCTTCCTTGAGCCCTTGAGCATAGTTGCCGTAGAAGCCATCATATACGTTACGTCGTCTCAAGAAAACCGTGTAATGTTAAGGGTTCTTATGGCTGAAACGCAGCTGGTTGCGAGTTCTTGCGGTAAGCTTCTCTAATCAACTTAGGAAAAAGAGCATGATATTATTTTCTTGAAGCTCATTAGAGCCCGGTTAAAGGTGCCTTGATTACCTTGTTTATTTCCGCATTGTTGAAGCGAACAGTGACAAGTATTGATCACACCTCGCTTTGAGTCCGGAACCTTACCAGTGCACTCTAGTATATAGCCAGATGTTTTGATGCGAACTCCTCCTTTCAGCGAGGCGTGGGATCTAACGTGGGCGAAGAACGCAGTCAAACTGGAAGAAGAACTAGCAGCTTGCGAAAGATGACGAATGTTCTCAGATCACGTAGCACAGGCGTACGCTTTTCTCCCCCTCCCCCTCTTCGTCACCTATGTTCCTCGGTCTCAAAAACAATATAAAAAAGAAAGAAAAGAAGAAAATAAATCAGAAGCGAGAGAGTGAAGGGTCTTGTCTGGCAACGCCATTGCGCACGCACGCGCGAGAAGACAGTTCAGCTGAAGGGCCAGTTGGGTTGCACGTTCGCACGGCCCCTTTCCGGTTCTCTATTACGGCGTTGTTTGAGAGTCGTACCGACGGCAACGCTGACCAGTGGAGTTGAGCCAGTCCTCATATTGACCTGCGCGCACAGGCGCCTTGAAAAAAAACGTGGAGCCGAGCCCGGCTTCCTTTCATTTCCGGGGATACTACACGTACCGCGTCTCGTTCCTCGATTGAGTCACGCGATTCCTACACGAGAGCAGCCTCTGAAGCAATTCTTCGGCGCCCAAGACTCGATCGTATGCCTACGGGTTCATCGCTTGAAGGACCAGCTGGACGAGTGTGAAGCAATCGTTCCGTAGGGTCAATATTTGCATGCATGTTACTGGTTCGCTACGTTCTCCGGAAATAAGGCTTTGTGCGGAAGCTGATACCTATAAAATTACTTCTAGTCTCGCTATGAAAGGCAAAGGTAATAACGTGTGTTTGCAGTAACAGTATCGGCACAGTAAAAGTAGGTCATAGCTACTGGCCTTTCTTCACGAAGGAACGCCATTATTCCATACCGCATACTGTGCTCGGCAATGTATTACGGTAGGAGGCGGCAGCCAGAAAGAGTTGCTCGCACGCTGTGTCGCGCATCGATGGACACTGAACTGCTTGCACTGATCTACTACAAATGCTTCACAGAGTGCAAGAAACTCGTCTACATGATGGGACCACTCCAGGCTACTGTCGTGGAGTGCGTAAACAATTATAAAATTCTGTGCGTTTTGCTCGTGGTAGCCTGTACATGTAACCCTCATTGTGGGCCGCCGGTGGCGTATCTGTCTGGCCTTCGTAATTTCACAACCGATAACTGCTGAGGCTAGTGCGTTCAACTTCGTCAGGCCACGTTATGCCATTGTCTTTTTTTAATATTGGAATCTAAGAAGTGTACAAAAAAAAGAATTAATGACGAGAAAATGCATGAGTTTGTTGAGCTCTTTGAATGATTCCCACGCTTGACAACACTGAGTGAGAAGTAAAACGTCTACACAACTTTTAATTGCATTGGTTGCGAATATTTTTCCTTTGCACAAAGAAAACACAGAAACACAAAAGCAGAACACATGTGGGCGCTCATTCGCCTTCTACTCTATAGAAGGCGCACCATCTAGTTAACCTAAGAAAGCAAGTAAACATAAAGTGCATGTGGACATGCGGCATCTCAATTTCATTGCGGAGAGATAGAGAGAGAGCACAAACTTTATGCAAAAGATCATGCGAGCGTAGGGAGCTCCACCGCTCTGCAGTGGAGGATATTGCATGCTGGTCCCTTCAGTCCAGGAGTCCAACGGCCTTAGCTGCCCTTCTCGCTTGGTTGACCAGGTTGAGCTGGCCCGTCGAGTCGGAGCTGGACAGCGCTGCCTCCCATTGCCCTGTGGTAGTGTGTGCTATGGGTGTGAGCTGTGGTGTGTTTACGCAAGCCCATACCATGTGGTAAAGCGTTGCGCATTGATGCCAGTGTGGGCATTTATAGGAATACAGCGCAGGGTGTATGGCGTGGTAAAGACTCAAATGTGGATATGTATTTGTTTGGAGTTTTCCCCACACTACGGCTTCCTCTCGCGTCAGAGCATTGTGGTGCGGCGGTAGTGTTCTTCGTGAAAGGCGATAGTGTTGTGGGTTGTGCGTGTAGGTTAATGGTATGGGCTCGGGATGGAACTGCTCGGCCCGGCCATCTCGCGGCTCCCGGTGTGCATGCGCTCGGCCGTAGGCGTGTGCCTGCTGGTTGCAGCGTAAGGACTCATGCCTAGGAGTCCCCACGATTTGTATGTATGGTGGGAGCTAGTGCGCTCCATTTAGAATGCGATATGCGGTCCTGGAAATTTTGGCCCTGGAAAAATTTCTGCATGCCGTCTGAGAGTCCGTCAGAACTGTGACGCAATCCCAGTGTGGCCTCGTCGTGATGGCTAACGCTATCGCTAGTTCCTCTGCCTCGGCAGTGCTCGCTCTGGAAACCGACGACGCATTTATTTCGGTCCGGTGAGTGTCGACTACGCAGGTGACAATGCGGTGCTTCTTGCGGTGCTGGCCACGTCTACGTACTAGACATTGGGGTGGTTTTCATACATAATCGCGAGCGCCTGCGCTCGAGCTTGTCGCCATCTGATGTGGAAGTTTGGGTGCATGTTCCTGGAAATCGGTGAGACGTGCATAGTTTCTTGAACTCGTGTTGGGATTTTTGTCAGTACGCTGGTCTTCCGTACGGAATATTCAAGACGTTCCAAGGCGCAGCGTCCCGCTATTGGGCGTAGTAGCCTTTCCTTCTGGCTTACCAGGGGGGCCTCTTTGATTTCCCGTGCGTTGTTGTACACCCCTGTCTCCTCGAAGAGAGAAGTAGCCGTTCCGGGTGGGTGTCCGAGCGCTTGCTTATACGCCTTGCGTATCAGCCGGTCGAGTACCTCCACTTCCGCGTTACTGAAATTTAAATATGGTGCCGAGTACGCAATGCGACTCACAATCAGAGCCTGCACTAGTCGAGGTCCAGTTCCTTGAGTCCCCTCTTCCTGCTGGTAATTCGTTGCATCATGCGCAAGATCTGCGTGGTCGTGTGTTGTAGCTACTGTAGGGCGTATCCTCCACCCCCGTCGTTTTGTAAGTGTAAGCCGACGATACAAAGTCTGTCCACCTTAGTAATTTCGCTAGGGCCTATTCGCAGGTGGATAGGTGGTACCGTGGCTGTTAATCGTCCTCGTGAGCGCTTCTTGATTATGAGGAGCTCCGACTTCTCCGGCGCGCATTGCTGTCTGCATGTCTCCGCGTATCTTGCTACCACGTCTACTGCCTCCTGTAATGCCTCTTGTTCTCCTATGAACCCTCTGACCATCCATATCGTGATGTCGTCTGCGTACAAGGCATGTCTCATCCCCGGTATTTTTTCGAGTTGGGCTGGGAGTTCCATCATGGCCACGTTGAAAAGTGTCGGCGACAGCACTGCGGCTTGTGGCGTTCCTCTGTTAGGCATGTCTACTCGCTGTGACCTTACATTTCCCACCGCTATTGCGGCTGTGCGATTTGTGAGAAAAGCCCTCACGTAGTTGTACGTTCGTCGGCCGCAATTCGTGTCACTGAGATCGGCTAGTATGGCTTCGAACCCCACGTTGTCAAAGGCCCCCTTTCGGTCTAGTGCGAGAATTGCTTTTGGGCAGCACGGCGTTGCTGCAGTCAGTACTTCCTCTTTGGGCTGCAGAAGAACTTATTGCGTTGAGAAGTTGGGCCGAAAACCAAAAATCGTGTTCGGCATCAGTTAACGTTCTTCGAGATGCATCTGTAGCCTGTCTAAGGTCACACGTTCCATCAACTTACCGAGGCAAAACGTGAGCAAAATGGATCTTAAGTTTTCCAGGTAGAGCGTTTTTCCTGGCTTTGGTATCAGCGTAATCTCCGCATGCTTGAATTTCGGGGGTAAGGTCCCTCAGCTCCAGTGGGTATTAAAGAGTTTCAGTATTGCCTGCATGGTTGCATCGACCAGGTGACGTAGTAACTTGTTGATGATTCCGTCCTTGTCCGGAGTGGTGTTTCGAGTGAGTCTTGTGATCGCTCGTGTCAGCTTGGAACGCGTTATGTCCCGGTCGAGCTCGCTGTTTTCCAGTCCGGCGTAATGAGCCGCTGCTTTGCACCGAGTATCGGCTGGCCAATGTATCTACTATGTAGGGCACACAATAGCTGATCGTTTGTGCCTCCGAAGTTGGGTAGTACTCGGCTCATCGTGTGCTTGCTTTCTCTCTTGCTCTGGGTTGGATCTAGTAGATGTCTGAGTATGGCCCACGCCTTCGCAGTGCCCAGCGTTCCTTCGAGGGAGTTACAGAACCGGTCCCAGTTCTGTCGTGGAAGTTTCTCTGCGTAGCGCTCTGCCTCGTCCGTTACTTTCGCGATGCGAATTTTTAGCTTACGGTTGTGGCGCTGCCTTCGCCATCTTCACAGCAGACTGTTCGTTGAGGATTGCCCTTCGGACTGCTTTGGGGCACTTAGACGACAGGCCTTTTACGGAGGAGATCTTGGGCCCGTGGCCTCGTGCGTCTTCTATGTACAGGGCTACAAAGGCGCTGCTGCGCTTTTTGAAGTGCACAAGCCTATAGGCATGACCGCCTGTGATGAAACTTAGCGATGAACGCTTGACTGTAAATGTGTGAGGTGTGAACTGTGAACTTCTCTCTTCCTTCTCCTCTTTCAATCCCTTCTCCCCCTTCCCCAGTGCAGGGTAGCCTACCGGGCTCAGCCTGGTTAACCTCCCTGCCTTTCCTTTATGACTTCTCTCTCTCTCTCTCTCTCTCTCATTGTGGAGAGGCTTGCGCAGAAAATCCACCCCCATTCCACCCTGTGATAGTGGATGTATAGACCTTTTCACAAACCGACGTATGAGTAGCACCATTGCCCGACACGGGCGACGTCTAGCGTCAGAACATGTTATTCCGCCATTTTGGACTGCGAAACTTGCGAGAGCAGTCCGGCCGCACTTCGGTTATGTGATCTTCGCCGAAAATTATTTCGATTGTTTTCTCCCGCTTCACTTGTCTTGTTACATGTTTCAGGTACTCGCGTGAGCGCTCAGTGTGAAGTGCGATGGGGAATAGAAAGCCCAGCCAGTGGATGTGGCGTTTCGACGTCGGTAGCGGCGGTAGCCGCGTCTGCTTCGTCGAGACCTGGCGTGCTAATCAGCGGTATTCTTCACTTTTATTGCTGGGCACATGTGACTGTAGTCGTCAATTGAATCTGGTCACCATTACGTTTCGCGGTTGATGGCTACCTCATTTAGCGAAAGCAGGCGCGCACGTAACTGTCGGGCAATGCTTAGAACCAGGTGCCGCTCGCCCCCGTCGCGTGTCAGCGGTTGGTAGATATGCGGTGGTTACTCCATACGCTTCCGACGCAACTCAACAGCTCAGTCATGCAAAATTTATTGAATCTGGTGCAGCGCAGGGGGCTTATAACCAAATGTCAAAGCACAAGCGTGGCGCTCGAGCTGCGTGGTATCTGCGGCAAACTGATACAGTCCAGGTGTTAGATTTCAAAATTACCCTTATGTGCAGGGCCGCGCAGGGCGCGTGTGAACGCAGAGACAATGTTTTGGCGGACACAGGGGCTGCATACATCTTCCATAGGACACGATTTTTTCAGATCGTTACGAAGTGTATTTACCGAGTAGTTCTCCTGCAGAATGCTTCAGTTTGTCTCAAACCGGTGCCACACGGCCACTTTTGATCGCGATCGAGCCCGATCTGGATCAGAATGTTCGACGGCGATTAGCTTCCTTCCGCAGATTGAGCAAAGAAGCCAATCGCGACCGAGAAATTTGACCCAGATCGGGCTCGATCACGATCAAAAGTGAGCCATGTGACCCCCGTATTAGGCACTGGAATGAAGTGTTTGAAAGAACAACAAATGTAGCGTCTGCCACTACATACGAGAAAATATTGCATTGAAGAGCTGACAATTCTCGAAACCTATTAGGAAATGTGCCGAAAAGGGTTTACCAAAATGCATTATTTAACTGATGTGTGCATTGGTTCATATCAGACTGAAATACTAAGTCCTCAGGTGATGCAAGAAGCCGCTGAAGCGTGAACATACCACATCGGCAGTGGGCTCGCGCAGAGCTTTGTTGTGGACACGCTATAGTCCCCAAAATCGTTATTTTCCGCCGGTTGTTTGGGCACTCATAAATTGCACAGGGTTGGCCTGTAGCCTTTTAACGCGATAGTGTTAAGGGCCCCATGTCGCAGAAAATCCGGCGTCGGCGTCCGCGTGGATCATCCTGAACCAGCCCGACCGCGCAGGCCCTCCACGTGGCGCAAAGTGTTAGTTAACAAAAATTGAATTTCTCACTGTGAAATCCGTCAGAAAAATAGCAAAGTACGACTTAATCACAGCCTACTGACATGGTGGCGTCGGACTGTTATTTTAATGTACGAGAAAACATCATTCTGTTACGAGGAAACTCAAACGCAAACCCCTTTTCCAGCATTTCTACCACACCGACAGCGGCACGCTCGGGTAGGCTACTTGCAAAAATCTTATCCAGATGGCGCTTGCATCCTCGGCAGGTCAAATTGGGACTTGGCCTGCCAATGCGTTTTGGACACGCGCACGCGTCGGGGAAATGGCAAACAATTATTAAAATAATAAAAAAGGTCCTAGGGCCTTCACATTTTAATATAAGACAACTTATATTGCCCCTGGAAGGACGCCTTCCCAGCAATGCATTTCTGTTTAAAAGTGAAGCCGACTTTAAGGGGATTGGTGTAAGCTTGGTCTTTGTAAGCTGGCTTTCCCAAGTTATGTTTTTCAGTGAAGCCTACTCAAAGAAAAATACATGCGAACGGGGCCCGATAACGCTATCGCTTTCCACTCTTAAAGGTGACGCTTAAGCGTCCTCAAATTTTTGTTTTGTTTTTTATGAACATATGCCATTATTTATTCGTGGCAAAAATAAACGGAAACATCGAAGGAAAGCTACCACTCCGCAACGCAAGCGCAAGGCAAGCTCACAGTCCAGACTAAACAGGAACACTGACACATCTCTCGACGCCAGACCGTCGGAAGCGCCCTCGTGAAAACGTCTATATAGCGCAGCTGTTGCCGACGTTAGACAAGCACCACCAACACAAGCGACGTACGTCACGCGCGCACGCACGTGTGCGGAAGTGCAGTTGCGAATGCGGCTAGTGCCGTGCATTCTTGTATCTCTCCGCCTTGTCCTGGTCTGTGCGCTGCTTCACTAACACAGTATGATGATTATTCACCAACTCGCCCAACTTTCCACATTACTGAACTTCATCCTCATTCTCCTAGGCCCTCCGTCAATCGCAAGTGCGTTATTGGAGAAACAGCATACTGTGCGCTTCCCGCTTCTTTGCACTGTCTTCGAGATCGGCCCACATTTTTGTGTGAGCACCGCGCACGCGGACACGAAAAATCCTGACCAACTAGAGGCTAACAGCTTCGCTGTAAAAACAGTTTCTAGCCCGTACATTTCTACGGATACAACATTCATTGTTACATGCAAAAGGCCACAAAAGCCCTTGTGCAGTTCCTGAAGACTACTGGATTATACGAACACTTGTGATTGCGGAGATTCTTCTGTGACTGTCTCTGCGAATGACTGACTCTATTATTTTTCTTTTCTCTCCTTATCTATTCTTCCCCTTCCCCCTCCGTAAGTGTAGCGCAGCCAACCAGGATCGTCCTTGGTTAACATCCCTACCTTTCCCTCTTCATTTCTCTCTCTCTCAATGCTGACGGCGCCTGCGTGACTGCAGCCATAAGTAGCTGACAAGGTCGCCACAGTGTTATTCTATACTGACAGCATTACGCCTACCTTTCTCCTCTTGAACTTCTGCGAAGTGGGCTTTCGCGTCTTTTTTTTCTGTTTTCTTTATTCTCAGGCGCTATGGTTCAACAGTCTTGGAACGCCGTATCCGTCAGCACAGCATACTAGTTCAACTCAAGACCGGTTGTGAAGTTCATACCGCAACAAGTCATGCATCCGCTTGCACATGACCGCCTATCGCACCGATATATATACTGCGCACGATCAGGGTGAAAATGCCTCGTGGACTGATGCTTAGAGCACCTCTACGAGCGCCCATTTCTTCTCGTAGGAATTTCATAGTCATGGTCTAGTTGTACAATTGGGGGAGTCTTTGTTGTGTTGACAATAATCGCAACCTCAACTGCTGTGCTTTTGTCTTTGGCTGGAAACAGCGCTTCCCACTGAGGTCAAATATATGCTGCTATCGATTGGAAACATTCTGTGGCAGCTCTGGCGAATACCTGTCTGCGTGTTTCATATATGACCAAAAAGCAATGCTTTTCTTTCTTTCTTTCTTCTTTTTTACATCGTTCAAGGGAGAGCCGTCCTAATTCCAGAATACCTTGAGCTCGGACCGCGTCCTGGGTCCTCGCAATCAGCCGTTGCTTATCCTCGAGGTTGGAGCTGGCCAAGGCTCTCTCCCAAAGTTCGTTGGTTTGATAAATGTTCGGAGCATGTAATGGTGCCTGTTTGCAACCCGCTACTATGTGTCTGCAGGCCACCAGCCATCAGTGCTCCAACACGGTCGATGCTGATGGAATTCTTCAACTGCCTTCAACATCTTCCGGAAATCAGTCTCGAGCTGCGCTGGAGTTCAACACACCAGTAATATTCATTACTGGTGTGTGCCCTTGAGCCTAGCTCAAGGGAACACACCAGTAATGAAGATTTGGTAATGAAAAATGTCAACAAATTGCCATTTTCCTGCAGCGCTTGGAAACAGAAAAGTCGATGTCGCTTTATTGCATCGACGCTCCTCTTTTGCTTTGCGTTATCCACAATGTACGACATGTTCTTATATTACTGCTTTGTCTACACCTCCCTCGGCTCTGCTTTAAGGAGTGCGAAAGTGGGATTTGGTTTGCGCCTGCTTTTCCATCATTTATAAACAAACTGGCTATGAAAGCACAATTTCCCTTTCAACGACGAATCCTGGGTAGTGAATAATCGATGCTTCAAGATCAAGCGTATGTGCGCGCGTGCGCGCGTGTGTGTGCGCGTGTGTGCGTGCGTGCGTGTGTGTGTGTGTGTGTGTGTGTGCGTGCGTGCGTGCGTGCGTGCGTGCGTGCGTGCGTGCGTGCGTGCGTGCGTGCGTGTGTGTGTGTGTGTGTGTGTGTGTGTGTGTGTGTGTGTGTGTGTGTGTGTGTGTGTGTGTGTGTGTGTGTGTGTGTGTGTGTGTGTGTGTGTGTGTGTGTGTGTGTGTGTGTGTGTGTGTGTGTGTGTGTGTGTGTTGTGTGTGTGTGTGTGTGTGTGTGTGTGTGTGTGTGTGTGTGTGTGTGTGTGTGTGTGTGTGTGTGTGTGTGTGTGTGTGTGTGTGTGTGTGTGTGTGTGTGTGTGTGTGTGTGTGTGTGTGTGTGTGTGTGTGTGTGTGTGTGTGTGTGTGTGTGTGTGTGTGCGCGCGCGCTTCGTGCGCCTTTTTAGGCGTGCTGCGCCCCTGCCACTTACACAAACCAACTCATTCAGATCAGTACATTACCCCATGTTGCTAGCCGCAGCTTATGCTTCATTATACGTGTGATACTGCAGTGAGATATACTAATATAATTTAATAGAGGCACGCGAGTTATTTTTTGATAGTACCAACACAAGAGGTCCCAACAAAAATCCGGTATGCATAACTTATCAGTTGTTTCGCTAGCAATTATTTGCATTGGCGCTTACTCCACGATTGAAAACAGCGTGCTTCTTCAGTGCTGGTCCTACAAAAGAGTAAAATAGAGAGTTCCTGAGTTGAAAAGCAGCTATGTGACAGCTTTTATGTTAAAAGAGAGAGAAAGGTATGGAGGTTAACCAAGGAGGTGCCCGGTTGGCTACCCTACACTTGGGGAAAGGGAAAGGGGGAATTCCAGATAAGAAGGAAAGCGAGGAAAAATAATAAAGAATCAGTTATTGTAAACACATTCGCAGAGGAATGTATGCTGTCACAAGCGCTCGCACAGTCCAGTAGCCTTCAAGAAGTGCAGAAGAGCTTTTGCAGCCTTTTGCAGGCAAGCATGCATAGGCCATGGTCCCAGGATCTTTTCTACCGAGAGCGCTGTATTATCTAACAGGCTGAGTCTAGCTTGTAGAGCACGTTGTGGAGCGTCAAAAGATGGGCAGTAATACAGAAAGTGCTCTGGAGTCTCAACGCACAAACACAAATTGCACGCCGCACTGTTGGCCATCCCTATTAGGAATGAATAGGCATTTGTAAATGAGACGCCCGTTAAGGTTCCCATAGGGCTAAGCTGGACTCGTTTTCATAAAGCTTCTTTTATCCAAGTGCAGCTTGCGGTTGACCGCCTCGCACCACTCTACTCGTCTCGTCTCGTTACGCCGATAGCTATCTTGAATGGCGCGAGCCCTAACGCCAGCCACTGTGGAAATATTCTTAAGAAAAGTTTTGTGAATACAGATCTAGTCTATCAAAATAATAAAAAATATATCGCATTCTTTTGTAGCAACGTCAAAACATCAGTCACGCCACAGAAATGTCCCTATGAGGAAGCAACTCATGACGCCCTCGTTAAACTGAATGTTTTCTTTTCTCGAATACATTTGATAGAATTGTGGGGTTTGAAGTCCCAAAACCCCCGCAGTGGGTAATGAGGGATGCCGTAGTGGGTGGGTGGGCTCTGATTTAGTTTTGGCTACCTGGGGTTCTTTAACAATCCCCCGAAATCGAAATTCGGTTGCAGTTGCTGGGAATCGAACCCGCGACCTCGTGCTCAGTGTAGAATGCCTTAGCTGCTGAGCCTACGCTGCACGTTCGAGTGCATTTCAAAATGCCGGCAAGCCGAAGATGCCGCCCGAGTCCAAGGACTTCGAGCCGACACCTGTGGCCACGAAAAGCAAAGTGCCGGCACTTTAAATAAAGTTTATTTCTTCTTCTAAATGTCGCCTCTAGTATATAGCTCAATTCAGCCTGTAAAGGTGAATTACCCGAATAGGTGGACATTACTTGCACGACAAATCACGATGTTGAATTGCCCAATGAACAAAGTTTGGCATTTACATTTTCATTTACTTGTTTTAGAGCGCATGTTGAAATTGTGAAACAAATCGATTAGGTGGGGAAGTCATATGTGCGTAGCAGAAACCTCATTTCTCAAGTTCCTGAGGCCCATGGGCCTACATCATAGACTTTGATGACGCTGCACCCACCACGGTAGCTTAGTGGCTATGGCGTTGCGCTTCGGAGGTCGTGGGTTCGATGCCTGCCGCAGTGGCCGCATTTCTATGGGACCGAAATGCAAAGGCCGGAGCAAACCTATATGTAAGTAGCGGCAGTCAACCTACAGGGACAAAATTAAAAGGGCGTCCCCTGCGACGGCGTGCTTCATAATCGCATCGTGGTTTTGGAACGTAAGATCTCTGACATTTGTATATATATATATATATATATATATATATATATATATATCATCAGCCTATATGTCCACTGCAGGACGAAGGCCTCTCCCTGTGATCTCCAATCACCCCTGTATGTATATATATATATATATATATATATATATATATATATATATATATCGGTGTCTGCTACTGTAGATATCGAATGATCTTGCAGGTGGTCTTGCAGGTTGTTCGCGATTCACTGTTTGCCTTTCTACACCGCGGCCTCTTTCCCCCCGTTCAGGGTAGCCACCCAGATTGGCCTCTGGTTAACCTCCCTGACTTTCTATACATACTCTCTCTTTCTCTGAGACCACCACCAGCTTCGACACATCCGTCTTTAAAATGTGTTACGGAATGCATTAGGGTTTCAGTTATTAGTTTCGCACAAGCCTCCTATTCCAGTCCGGAACGATGTAAACTCTAACGCAAGTTTCGGACTTTGACTCTCCTATTTTCTGCTGAGTGGATATGATTTCATTTTTAGCCGGCTTCATTTCTCCATTTCCAACATGTTCCCTGAGTGAATAATTAGAAGGGTAATAATGTAGTTTCTTATTGGCTGAGAAATCATTTGCATGATTTATCATGCAAATAATGTCCGTCACTTTTAGCCACCTACCTGAAGAGGTAGAACAGCGCTGTCTGCCACAGCGGATTGCTAAAAAATCTGTTAGGAGTTTACAAAAATAAAAAACGAAGAAGAAAAACCGGGTAGTGTGACCTTGTGACATTAGAAAAACTCACGTGAGTATTTATTCATATGGATTTCTCAGGGCATCTTGTTTTAATGCAGGAAAATACAGCCAGAAATTCAGCTCGCATACAAATTAATATTTATTGAATGTACCGCATAAAATGCCACACACACACGACACGACAAACAGTAGCTAATGAAGTACTTCTGCTGCAAGGAAGACAATAACTTTGAGGGAGTTTTTTTATTTATAATTTATTTATTTATTTTTGCTTTAAGAAGAAAGTGTTCTGGTGAGCATGGATTGCTCAAGCACAAGTTGGTAATGAGCCGTTCGCGTAAATCAAATGATTATACAGATAAATTGTGCGAGTTGTTCATTTATTCACGAGGAAAATAACTTAAAAAACTTAGATGATACGACAGCGCATTTGCTGTGGGTGAAAAAAAAAGAAAACAGCGATAAATATGATGTGCATTCTGAGATGCCAAGGCTAAAGGCAACGTATGATATTTCCTAAACTGAACAGCGGTGGCCTGGCAGATGAGCGATTGTTATATGACCCCTGCCGTTTCCACGCGTTTCCAGTGCTGAAGAAGCCAGGACACGCTGCTCCTTCACTCTTCTGCGCCGCAAGCACAATCGCCGGTTCTACAGTGATGGTGGGCGTCTCAGTGGAACGGTGCCTTCCAGGCCTGCCTGGTGGACTAAGAAATCTGGGAGAACACTTCTCGAGGGATGGGTATCGGGTGTTCGCCTTCGTAGGGCATCAACTTGTGAGACCTCGGGTGTAGGGCGTACGTGCCTTGGACAACGAAAGTCGGCCGGAACGGGTCTTGACCAGGCATTGGAGGCATCGGCCGCCTGCTTTCCTGCAACAAGAATGTGCCAAGTGATAGAAACATCAGACACACGTGCTTTAAGTCAGCGAGGCTTCGAAGGGGATAGTAGGGACAAATATATCCACGAGCGTCGAAAGTTTTTGCTTCGTGCGAAGACGAAGAGCGTATGTGAGTCATGACACCATTGCCCGCTACAGCACTGTCAGTCAAGTGATTAATCATTGCAAAATGTGGAATTGTATAGACAAAGGATGAACCGCCTCCCTGCCACTCCCCCTTCTAATGCTTGAGCTGAATGAATTTGGTTCACTTCAGAGGAGACTTTTTCATTTCAGTTGTCTTTAAAGTCCTACGTAGTTTGTTGCCATATTGTTTTTTATGTTTTTTTTTTATTTTCGAATACTGTTAACCCTTCCGGGTTGTTACAGGGTGGGAAGGGTACATTCAATCAATACAGCAGAGTTCCAGCTCTTTTTCAAACGTTTCTAATGAACAAGTATTGTCAAATACTCGTCGGTCAAGGTTATTCCATTCTATAATTGTTTTAGACAGAAACGAATATTTATAGACGTCAACTCTTGGCACGTAGGGCATAACTGCAAAGGGATGGTTAGTACGTGATGACCGTCTACCGAACGGCCGCAAGTATAAGACGGAATCCAAATTGAATGCATTGTGGTAGAGCTGGTAAAGATACTTAAGCCTAGCAATTTTTCTGCGAACATACAAAGTTGGTAGCGCTGCACGTGCAAGAAGTTCTGTTACGGACTGCGCTCTTCGTTAACAGGAAAATACAAACCTCACTGCCATTCTCGGAACACGTTCAAGCTTGTCAATAAGATATTTCTGATTTGGATCTCAAATTATACTTGCGTATTCCAGAGTTGGCCTTACTATTGATTTATATGCTTTTAGTTTGACATCCGGTTGTGCATCTTTTAGTTTTCGCCATAGGAATCCAAGTTTTCGTTGGGCTGTTCCACATATATGTTGTACATGATCACTCCTGTTCATGTCATGAAAAATCGTAATTCCTAAATATTTTAATTTACTGGAACGTTTTATTTCTATGTTGTTAATTAATGTGCGGGAACACAAGTGGCGTCTTCTTCTTTGACACAATCATAGAAGTGGAGTTTTCATAATTGATTAGCATGTTCAACTTTACACACCGGTCATATACAACTTTCAAAGAGTCATTTAACACGACCTGGTCTTGCAGGCTTTTTATGCGACAAAACAACACAATATCATCCGCAAACAATCGAACTTCGACGAGAGGATGTATGTCCTTCGCGATATCATTGATATATAATAAAAACAATATAGGACTCAGAACAGACCCTTGCGGAACCCCGGCTGAAACTGATGCAGTCGAAGAGCATTCTTCGTCTATTACCACAAACTGTTCTTTGTTAGTTAAATAAGCCTTCGTGTGCTTTTTTTGTTCAGTTGCTTATTCATTTTTTTAAACTAATTCAGTGTGTTGAGAAGTAATACACAGATATTTTTCATTCGCAACAAAAGTAAGCAAAGCCTCAATGGATAGGGAAGAGGACATATGACGAACATTCTTGAGCGCATACAACGAGGTTTTCTTTAGCCTGCGCGACACACGTAGACCCAGTGCACGTATGGAACAACCATTTTGTGTGCTGCACTGCTAACCGTACGTGGAGTATTTCCGTGCACCTGACACAAGGATATTTGACGGATCCCCTCGCAAATTTAATTTCGAAATCAAAGAGAAGTTTCTCCTGTCCCAGGAAGAGAACCCGGAACCACCACCCAACCGCAGCAGTAACTACAGCAATCGATCTGGCCAAGAGATTGGCGGAAGGCGGCACGGGCGCATGATTAATCGAAAAGTAGAGGCACGCAAAAAGTTTCAAACATGGAATTGTTTAAATGAGTTATGCGGAATTGCGCATCGCACTAGACTGCCCGTACTGAAAGTGTACGGCGTTTCTTCCTGCCAAACCCTCGCGTGTTTCGTAATAATGTCGCTCCTTAAATCTAGTGCGAGGCGACCGACCTTGACGAGGCCCAAACTGTTGCCCACATACAAAGAGAAAATAAACGCTACTTCATTCGCTCCTTTTGCATGCTTTGGGAAAATGCGGAATGGAGAACTCTCGAGTTCTTGGGCTAAAGCTGAAGAAAAAAGAAAAAGATTGGGGAACACGAAAAAATGTGCGCCTAGGTGTCTTTACGCCTTTACGGAGATTTCTTTCCGGCTTGAAAAGTTGAGCGTGTCGGGTTCGTGACGTCTGTCCGTCCAAGCATCGCTAGGCGAGGCCAAGAGGAGCGCGGGCTGCGTGCGTGGCCGGTGGTTCGATGCCGTAAAGCGACGCGTATCGCGAAAGCCTACCGCGGGCAACCACGCGTGTAGCCGGCTCCCGCAAAGTTCTCAACGACCCGCCGATCTCTTCATTTCACTGCGCGTTCGCCGGGCGCATTGTACCGTGTCGACCCGGAGTCGCCGCCGTTCCCATGCCGCTTACCAGCGCTGTATCAAGTGCTGGCACGCCACGGGCGCCAACGACGGAGATCGCATCGCTGGGTGCTCTGTGAAAGCGCGTTTCGTCGCTACGGGCGAGCGAACTCGTTTCCCGATCGCGTTTTTATCTTTACTCGCTGCGGGTGCACGCGGAAGGTGTGAGAAAGCCACTTGGGAAATATTCCACTTCCGGCGATGAGCCTGGGGCGGCACGATCCGCGCGCTTCGCGCCATTAATTACGCCAGCACCGGACTCTCTTGTGCGCGAACGAAGTGTCGCGATTCGAGCGACGCGTCGAACGGGTGAGCATGAAGCATCCCTGCTGGTGCGCCGGCGGCACGTGTTTTTCAAACGACACTCTCTTAATGGAACTCCCCAATACGCTTCGGTATACCCGTATTACTCGAGTGTTGACTGGCCTTCAATTAGACCTTTCTCAGCCTACATTTCTTAGGTTACCATTTTGCTAGCTCGTAGACCAAGTAAATTTGTAGCGATATCACTGGGAACACCGTCATGCTGGCTTTAACGCATAGAAAGCATGCGAAACGGGCGGCAAATGAAGCGACCAGCGTTCTTGTTCCTTTCATTTCTTTTCTTGTCCTTGTGTTCTCTTGAGTTCACCCTGCCGATATGAGTGCAAGCTGTAGGAGCCCAATAACTCGCTTTTTAATCTTGTAAAAAACTCAAGAGACTTTAGCGACTCTTCTCACTTTGAATTAATTTACTGCGACAACAGTTACTCTCGCGAATCTCCCCAATGCCCCTAATTTTATGCAAAACTCCTGCAATCTTGAGGAAGTTCCTGAACTGGATACAACAGCAGCAACTACGACGACGACGTAGGAACGGCATCACGACAATAATTACAAGACGCGACGACACTAAGTTAACAGACATTTTTTAAAAAAGTCGCAGTTTCGCCCGAAAGGCGAAGCATCAATTGCGATAGCAAATTAGTAGAGAGCTATACGGAGTATCAGGATAGTAGTTTTATCGGCTGCATAAACTTGGACACATTCGCTTACTAACTGAATTAACAAGCATGGTCTCAGCGCGTACAAGCAAACATGAATAGATCACACTCGATGACCGCAGACAACCACTGTCAAAACGCTGGCGTGAGCGTTTCATGCAGCGAGCGAAGGTTCGTGCGGTCTATCGCTGGCGTCAACGGAAACTGAGCGGCGAAAGCACAGCGCATACAAAGGTAAGAGCCGTGTGGCGATCGCTTTCAAGATACGGTGCGCGCGACAGCTCGCAGCCGCGCAAAGTACAAGTGCGCAGCTGCTGGCAGAGTAGAAGCCGCACCCCCTCCCTCCCGCGCTGCCTTCCCGCTTTCCTCCTTTCGCGTGGGAGATTCAGTTGCCAGTTCCCCTTGCGCCCGGTGGCAAGATACGTATTTGGTGCCGCAGCTAAACGTCGCCTCCCCTCTCTCCCTCCCATCCCCCCACGGCCTTTCGCACGACGGAAGACGTCGCGTTTGCTCTCCGCCGTACGGTCGCTCTCCGTGAAAGCGCGCTTCCCTCGGGCGCTTTCACTCGCACATACAGCATACGGCGCGCGGCGACGATTTGATCGTCCTTGTACTTTATACGGAACCTCATGGCGACGACGACGCCGACGGCAGAAATCCGCTTGGAGTGTCCATATAATTGCTATCGCAATAAAAGAAAAAAACTCTAACCAACCCTTTCCCTACCGGAAAATAGGGGTAAGCGAAGCATTTCCTGGGTGCAACTAAACTAACCATGATTCGACGGCTGCGACGGAGAAAACGACGTCACTGACGGTATGGCCACAGGCCTGCGTTGTCGCTTGCGTTCGACGTCTCGAGTTTGCTCGGCGGCGTGGTTAGCAGAATTCACCCGCAATTGCCGCTTGCGATTGTTCGAAATTAAATTGCTCCCAAGTCAAATCTGTCCGTTACGTAAGACAATGAAGGGCTCATATCCCCGTAAACGCGGCCTCACCATTACGTTGACAGAAGAGAAGTGAAATTCTGCGCTTTAATGATTAGCGACAACGCAGCCAGCTGTGGAAGCAGACGACGACGACGACGAACGCTGGAGCAGTGGCACGAGCGCGCGCCGAGGGGCGCCAACAAGCCAGCTGCAGAAGAAGGCGACGACGCTCGAACCAATGCTGATGATGATAGTTTTTTGTCCACACGGAAGCCACCGAAAGTTGTGCCTTATAACCGTTGCGAGAGTAACGCTGACAATCAATAGCTGCGCTGAAATCCGCGCTGCGGACTCGTGCATTGTTCACCAGCTAAGCTGCGTGAACGCACTGCCTGGTGTTGGCTCCGAAATACACTATACGCAGACTCCACCACGCGTACTCTTGGCTCGGCCGTCCCCGCACACGCTGTACAGAAACCCGGAACAATTACACCCCCATGCTCGGAAATTGCGGGCACCTTAGTGGCTGGCTCGTCGTGATCGCAGCTACACAATGCCGCAGTCGCAGTGCGTTCGATCACGGTTGGCGGCGGTTGCCACAGTGTTTTTTTTTTTTTTTTTTTTTTTATGGCGAGGGCGACCAGGCCGCGAAGTTGGGGAAAGTGAATGACAACCGCGAGGACCCGGAAATGACGGTGGCGGCATGACAACGACGGCGCACACCGCGGCGTTACGGAACGCGTTTAAGTACCAACGGACAGGGCAAATCTCGATTCGAGCTCCTAACTGAGGTCACACTAAAAGGAGGAGGATACAGACACGTCGCTCAGTGCCTCATCAGCATTCTTGTGCTCAACCTAATTTGTGTAGAAAACACTATAAGTAGGCAATGCCTAGACACAATCGGCGTGTTGCTGTTTTGATAGACTGGCTGACCGTTAGTGGAGTGTTCAATTGTATTTTCTGATCGACGCACGTGAAACAGAGTGGAGTTTTGAACTCCGTTTTCGAACCATGCATGTCTGCATATTCGGATAGTTGTTTTACTAAAACAGTTTCGTGCATAACTATATGTGAAAGAGAAATCAGACAATTCTCAATTTCAGTATGCGCCGCGCATGCTAGTTTTCTTTTTTTTAACGACTGTGTTGCCAGGAATGACACAGTGACTAGAAACCCACTTGAATGAAATTTGTAACGCAATTAGCATTCTTAGGGCACTCCACGAACATTCCGGGGGCTATCTATCTATCTATCGGCCCATCAATGTATCTAACTGTTTGCCCGCCAACTTTAGTCACTGCGTAAATTATGGTCTTATGGGTAGAACATTGGGCTCCCGCACTGAGAGAAGCTGGTTGAAAACTAACCAGCGGACGAACTTGGGTGACTGAGTATGTGACACTAGGTAAGTGCCACTCTTCAATTAAGCCCTCTGACGCCAATCTTTATGCAAATAATATCCGCCCTTTAGAGTAGTCCAGTTCAAAAAGTAGAATTGTCCTACAGGTGATCATAAAAAAAATCTCTTAAGAAAAAAAAAGAACATCCTAAATGTTACCTGCATTTTATATACTAAAGCACCAGCACTTTCGTTCATGCTTGTGGAGTTAATGCTCAGCAGTGATGCTTGAGAGTCACCCAGAATTGCCCATGGGAGTGGCGGTGGTATAGTGCTCTTATGAAGGTCAGGGCTGTCATTATAGAGTAGAGTTCTGCGGTCGTGGAAGACGCGATATTTGTTGGATTGACCACTCTCAGTGCGGTGTGTAGAAGGTGGACGTGGAATTTTTATTTTGGCACGAGGCATCAGTGTATAGCTGAATGTGATTCCGGTGATTCAATTAATCATGACCCATCTGTTTCGCAGCTAATTCTGGTAGGTTCACTTTTATGAGAGGTTCCCGACACTTGGATTGAAAATTTGGAAATCGAGAGCAACCATGAATGATACTCAAGCTCTGCTGGTCACCCGCCGTAGTTGCTTAGTTGCTACGTCGTTGCGCTGCTAAGCACGAGGTCGCGGGATCAAATCGCTACCATGACGCTGCATTTCTATGCGGGCAAAATGCAAAAATGCCCGTGCATTGGATGTACGGCAAAGAACCCCATGTGGTCAAAATTAATCCGGAGTTCCCCACTACGGCATGCCTCAAAATCCGATCGTGGTTTTGGCACGTAAAACCGCAGACATAGTTTTTTAAATTACTTTAAGCCCTGCTGGCCAAAACTGGTACTCTAGAAAAAATTTTCAGCCGTATTTTATGGTAACATGTGTGTGTGCACCGATTCTATGATTTAGTGTCTGAAAAAATGGATGATCAAAAGTAGAGTACTGGACTATTCCGGATAAGTTCGTTATGTACAGCGCAAGAAAACGCAAGCAAATACATGGCTTGAGTACTTTTCTCCTGAGCGTCTTTATACTGCGCTAAGCAGTCATGACGTAGGTATCCTGAAACCCCTGTATCCCGATACCACGAAAACGAAAATATTGTAAGAAAAATGTTTATGAATTTAAGTGGATTCGAGGCAAGAACACTGTGGCTCTGAAGTGCTTAAGTACCATACCGCTACCCCGAAACCGCAGCGCTTTTGCAGTGAACAGAAATTGTTTTATAAGCCTATTGTACGAGTTCACAAAATGTTGTCTATGGTTACAATAAAGTTAGCATTTTAAAATATAACATCTATTCTTGTGTGGTGAAATTGAACCTTAAAAATACGATCGGAGGGACTCGGCAATATTGTCCCCACTACTACAGGTGACATTATTGCAAGCAAATAGCGCCAATAAAACACGGGCTGAAGAATGACACGGCATGTGCGCTAAGTTACGCAGCGTTAAGTCTTAAAAGTACCCAAAGGTGAACCGGACAAGCAACACTCCTCATCATCATCTCCTCCCATCTGGAAAAAATAAACACCTTATCACGTTAGATCTATAATATGCGTTTAATGCGTCACGTTCATCATAGCATAATAATATTAAATTCCTTCTTTGAAAAGTACGCAATGTTTGAAAAGTACGCAAGGGCAGATTAAAGAATAAATAGCACCCGTCGTCGTCTTGTCTTGTCCAGTCATCCCTGGCTTAAGATCACCTGTATGCCAGGTCACCCAGGCGCACCGCACATGAAATTGGATCCTTCTCAAAATTATTCATTCTAATCAAAATCATTTTATACTTACAAATTTGCTTTCCTATAGCAATTCATACGTTTTCATCACATATAGTAGTCTCTTGAAATTAGTTCTTAAATATTAGTTGTAAAATGTACACTTTTTCCTTTGCTTTTTTTTTTTCAGCTGTTACTTAACCAACCACCTTTAACCGCCAGCTTCTTGGCCAATCTCCCGTAGAGTGCCTGGGGCCAATCACACAGACTCTGTAGCCTGCTCTAAGCAACACATCCTGCATAGCGCAGTCAATTACGGCGCAGAGTTTCTCCACTGCAATGTAGTACCAGTTCACATAAACTAGCAACCCCAGTGGTACAATTCAACGAATGTTTACCCAAGCAATGATCTATATTAAACACCTTGCAGTTTCTGCCCCTATGTTGAAACCAGGAATCTCTCGAACTGTTGCGGGCATCGCTTCGAGGAAAACGAATCCGATAGGTTTCATTTCTGTTTTCACGACTCTGTTTTCAGGACTCTGTCGCAGTGTCTACGAAATTCGTTAAGTGATGTTTTATGTTAAGTTCGCTATCTTGTTAGGCTAAATGAAGGCAGTCACTGAGAGGCAGTTAGCGTTGGTCGTGCATAAAATTTTTGAAGAGAACAATCTTAAGGGAGGTCGCTGCATGCCCTCACTTCGGCGTCGAAATCCTCCGGCGGCTCTTCGAAGCGCACCCGCTCGCGGCTGCTGTGGCCTAGCAGCCGGCGGTCCTTGGGCTTGCGCCGGCGTATCACATATACGGGGCGGTCCGAACCGCTGGCCATGGCCTCCAGGTCGCGCATCAGGTCCCGATTCCGGCCCCGCCGGAACACGACCGGTGCATCGTCCACGTCGTCGGCGTCCAGGTAGCGGATACGATAGCGTCGCCGGCACGACGCGAGTACGACGGCCACGCACAGCAGCACGGCCACCTGCGAACAGAACAGCCTTCTCGTTCAGCCACAATTAACCCGTAAAGCGTAGGGCACATGCAGTCTCTATCGTGTGAGATACCACAAATAGGAGTTCTAAGGAGTTTAAATAAGTATACTATAGGTATAGATCTATGCAGGATTCTCACCTAACTTGCGCTCATGGAGAGCGCAACCCATTTTTTTTTTCATTGAGCAGCTCAGACAGTTCTACTAAACAACGTACTATACTTTTGTTTAGCGTAATTAGTAATAGGTCAAAATAATTATATATACCTATATATAAGGACCGAATTAAAAAGAAACCTCCACCTTAAAAAGTTTAACAGCGTGTTGATAAACATCCCAAACATCTGTTTCAGTGAAGCTATCTGTTCCGTGTTTAATTTTTCCGAGCTCGTGCCATTTGTAAAACAGGACAAACGAACTTGACAATTCCACGCAGAGAGGTTATTGCCCTAAAGCAAGCTTTCGAACGAATTATCGTTGCTGCATGCAAACGCGCTTTTGCCTGCTTTCGTACTTCAGGAGCAAACCCACCGGGGTGGCTTAGTGGCTATGGCGTAGCCCTGCTAAGCGCGAGGTCGTGGCATCAAATCCCGGCCGCGACGGCCACATTTCGACGGGGGAGAAATGCAAAAGCGCCCGTGTACCGTGCGTTGGGTGGACGTGAAAGATCTCCAGGGGGTCACAATTAATCCAGAATCTTCCCGCTACGCCGTGTTTCATAAGCATGTCGTGATTTTTGGCACGCAAAGCCCCAGAATATAATTTTAGAACTTCATGGGCAGGAGCACAGTGAGCATTGAAGAGCAGACTTCGAGTTTGTTATAATAGACCACACAGCAGGTTTCACGTGCGTTTCAATGAATCCACCGGCTGAAAGTATCACACGAAGCTCTGCTGCCATTGAACACGCCTCACGTGAAAGACGGCTGCGATGACATGGTCTGGGTACATCGGAGGTACAATGCGCATGTCGACCTGGACGTAGTTGCCGATCAGTCGTTGATGTGTGCGCCTCCAGTATGTCGACATTGTCAGTGGAGGAAAAAGGCTAGGTAGATGACGTGAATTCAATTTTTATTTCATATGCACTCTATCGACCACATAATTCCGCACTTGATTACTAACATTACAGTTTTATATGTTGAAATACCAGAGCAGCAAAGTCCTTTTATTCGGCGATCTTCGTTCACCTGGTGTGGACTGGAAACGCCTTCAAGCTAACTTAAGTAACATAATCATGTAAATGCCATATTTGACACTAGGTTTGCGCATAATTTGATGCAAACTGTTCATCAACCAAACGCGTTATAGGCCTTTCGAGATCTGTGTTAGATTTGGTATTTTCCCCCCGTGACTTTGATAACTGCACTATTGTAATTGATCAAGGGCAATCCGATTGCTACCTAAGCTTAGTGTTTATTCCCCTTGTTTCGCTTACCTAAGATATAACCTCCCCTTTACGTTACTCTAAAGACTATTCGAGCGCTAATGGCGTACGCATTATTGTGTACTTAGAAGGATGTTACATTGATTTCAATAATGCCGACGCTTGCAGTATGTGGGCCCGATTTCAAAGGCATTTGTGAACTATGTAAGCGAGGAAAAAGAGTGGCCTAGCATAGATTTTTTAACGACAGTACTACGGTATCTCATCCATTGCTCGACACCCCATTGCACATTGTGCGGAATCGCGAACTAAAATCAGTCAATGAAGGTCAACTAAGATCAGTAAATGAAACACCAATGAAGAGCAATTGGACGCGCTGATTCTTCAAAGGCTGGTGTTTAATTGTGTCACGTCTTCTTCAGTAATTTACTCAAGAGGCACCCCCTTGCCCTACTGCACTTCCCTACTGAACCATGTCCGGCCGGGCAGATATTAACATTTTTTTAATCTCCAGGAAACTATGAGAACACGCGCATCAGCATTTATACGCTGTATCACATCACATGCGTCCGCTCAAGTCATTACTCGCCAAGCGTTCCGCTTCCCTGGCCGTCGCCTTCCCCGCGAGGCGCCGGATTAACAGCAGCGAGCCAGGCGCGATCAGCATGCGTTGCGAAACGCCAGCTCGACGGTCGGCGTTCCGTTGCATGCACGGTAGGTGTTAACGAGAGCGTCTCGCGTTGTTGCGTGTCGTGTATCCGGGACAGCATTTTGCGCGAGCCACGTACGGCTTCGAACCACTGCAGGACGTTCCCCTGCTCTCACTGCGCGCCCCACCATCGCGCAGCGTTGCAAAGGCAGGCGTGGCGGCTCGGGCGTATACACACGGCGCGTGAGAGCAAACAATTCGAAGGATTTATAGCGCAGCGCCCAGCGCAATGGGGGCGCAGCTTTATTTGTGCGTGCAACGCGACTGCACGGAACGGCCAAGCCCTTCGTGCCGGACGGCTTTGGCGGCCTTCTTTTATGTCAAAGGCTACCCGGTAGAAGGTACTGCTGGTGCACCCTTGCACTGTGGAGGAGGTGGGCCGGTGTCGATGAGCTTGGCGAACACTGAAGACGTGATGACATGCGCCAACGTCAGTCTCGGCGCACAATGTGCCCGCAGCTTTCAGGGCCCGGTTTCGCTTTCGCCAATAAGTAGTTACTTCACAACCACCATTCCTTCGTTCCTCCGCCATTGCATGCGGCGACGCCAGCGTTTCTCCCGCACGTTCGCGGTCGGTGCTTAGCGTTTGCGACGTGGCCTTGGAAGGTGTGGGCAGTTGCAAAACATCGGCGCTGACTGCATGGCTCGACTAATTCCCCACATCGCTTTCTTGCGCGCGTTTTGCGAAAGCGAGACTCCTCCGCTCGGTTGATGACGAACGAGGAGGTGAATGTATGCCAACCATCTGTTTGTTCCATATATCGCTTGTTAACTCTCCTCCGGATAAGAAGGGATGGTGGAGTGTACAAGAGCTCGGCTTTTTTTTTTTATAATTGCCAGTCCTATGACCATGATGAGCTTTCCAGCGAGAATGGCTACAGTTTTGAGAAATGCAGATTGCAGCCAATATCTAGCTCAAAGCACCAGTGATAAGCTACTGACGGCCTGCTGACGCGCTATTCATTTTGGTTGTGCCTATGCCATCCAATAATATATTTTTATACTATAAGGTTCATTCTTCCTAGACACATGTATGGAATATCGGTGGAGCCATCAGAGTATGATATACCGCCCCCCTCTCATGGTCATAAGTACCATCTTCGAGCTCAACTTCTTTTTCTTCGTTGCCATATGAATATAACCTTATCAATTCAATCGACGATATTGCAATTATTCAGTTCATTTACAAGCAGGTCCAAGCATTCCATTCCACAGTTCTGGCACCCGTTACAATTTAAGAAGCGCTGTTGCCTGTCATTCATATGGTATTTGGCGCGCCAGTTACGTCAGTGGGGTGATCGAGTGGTTATGACATTGGTTGCTCATTGGAAGTTAAGACATTGTGTTAAGACAACGCAAGAACTATAGTGCTCAGCCTCAAATACCATCCTCCCCTTGACGCGCTATTGGTTTGTTCGGATAAATGCATAACGTTTAGAGAAGCTGCCTTCTGTCTTTGTTGGAACGTGTCTGCCACTCTTTATCACGTCGTCGTTCGCAATAGGTCAGACGCCACGACGTTACTGTAGAGTTCGTCTGAAATGTTTCGATAGCTTCGGAACGGGTTTCCTTTATCTTCACGGCCGGCGAACACAAGCATCACATGGCCGCTGTGGGTCATCGTTGAGCCATCTATTGCTGTTTTGAGTGGCACTTACGCCTTTCCATGCAGCGCTGCCTTTTACAATTATTTTTGGGTAATTGACGTCCCTGTCAGTGTTACGCTCGTATAACAGCGCCAAAACCGCCAAAGGTGTTTGTGATACAGCTATCGATATGATAAATATTATGCTCAGCTAGTAAAGCCACTGCGTTCGCTCCGCAGGCAGTGCCAGTATTAGAAAAGGGTGCGCGAATGCTTAACTCCTGTGCCAACTTAATGACAGATAAAATACTGCACCTGTCGAGAGATGAGCTTAATTCAGTACAGCGGCTTGATCAGTTTCGGTCTGACAGGACACTAATAATACACCCCGATATATTGACCAACGTTTGCTTTGCAAAAGCGGCGCAGCAATTAATGGAAGCCTAGCAAATGCAACAGCTATAGACAGTGAAATACGTAGGCGCTTTGAACATCGACAAAAGGAAAAGTATGCCATCACTGACAGCAGTGTTTGCAGAAAGGCACGCCGGCCACGTGGCATTGTAACTGTGGTCCAGCGCGCGTACTTTATTTATTATATGTATAAAGTTTTTATTTATGTGCTTATTTATATACATTATTTATATGTAATGATAATTGTTATGATATGCATAAAATAATAATCTGCTGTATAGTGACGGTGGAAAACAGTATCAAAAGCTGTGACTCCCGAAATTAACTCTTTACTGGGTGAACCTGTGCCCTGAAAACAGGTGACACTCAATCATTCATTCACTAAATTCAAATTCCTCAGCGCAGTCGGCGATTGTCGAAAATCTGCTCAGCGGGTCAAGCGCGTCGGCTTTTATGCATAACTCGTCGAAAGTTCCAGCGTAATCGCTGGGGTGCGTGTCTTCCAGAAAGTACTTATTACCCAATTCGCGTCGCGCATGCAATCAGTTTACACAAGGTTCGGTGACAACAGACAGCAGATAGAACCATCGATAATGTTCCAGAAACTTCCGATACATGCAGGCGCGTCTTACGCTGAGCGATAACGTTGAACATTTGTTAGCCGATGAAAAGCGGTCACCCGAGAAAGATAAACAAGTACACGTGTCTATAATACAATAGCAAGGTGGCGCCGTCCGCGTGCATTTTCGAAGTAGTAGCTTATAGCAACATCTTCGGGCTTGAGCCATGCGCTTTGAGAGTACCACGCGCTTTCCTTTGTGCATGTGTGCGTACGTGTTTTATGTTGTTCCTCCTTCTCTATATTATTTTATTTGTATTCCCTACGTTCAGGGCAACGAACTGGAACCATCCCTAGTTATCCTCCCAGTCTTTCTCGACCGGCATTCATCTATCTATCTATCTATCTATCTATCTATCTATCTATCTATCTATCTATCTATCTATCTATCTATCTATATTTTATCAAGAACACCAGGCGGTGACGCGAACTAAGATACGGCAACGGAAGGGAACATGCACATGAACAGTGTTTGTGAGATAGAGAGACAGACAGACGAAAGAAAGGAGCGCACAGACACATAATATCACGTACAGCACAATGAACACCAATTAAGGCTGAAGTCGTTTGTGTAGGTCTCCCGTCCTTAAAATCTATCCAGTGTCTTCATCACTCGGCTGCGATAGCTTCGTAGGGCGGCATTTCAAAATGATTCGCTCAGATAATGGTCTCGGTTAAAATCGACCTAGCGCCGTCATGAGCGATCATCACTGCAAACTGCAGCTACGACAGTAACACAGAATGTGTTGAAGGGTCTCCTCGCGACCACAATTATCACACGTAGCATTGTTGGTCATTCCAATGAGAAAAGCAAAAGACTTCGCTATGGCCATTCCCATGGCCGACAAAGTCCGGAGTCCAGATGGGGTGCAAAGGTGGAGCGAAGAGGCTAAGTGGTGCATTCGGTTGTGTTGAAGAACATAAAGTTTCGTGCAAGCACTCAGAGTTTTCCAGCGTTATCTTACCTTGACAACGGTATTCATTTCCATTTTCTCTCTTTCAAGAGCTGACCGAGCAGCGCCATCTAAGTGTTCTTTAATAACCTTTAAAGCACGAAGATTTCTACTGCAAGTGTTGATCCTTACGGGCAAGCTGCAACTGCGCTATGCAATTCTAAGATTGCATGAACAGACATCCCCCAAGGTTTTCCGCCCAGGAAGCTGAAACAGGTCGGAAACTGTTGTCAGGCGCTGTTCTATATAGGTAAGGAGACGATTCTTTGAGAGGTATCTGTAAATTATTATACCAAGAGATATGTGTCAGTCCTAGCACGGGAAATGATCTCTCCGTTCATATACTATGTGAAAACGGCATTATCTTTTCCACACAGCTGGCCAGCTGTGTGGGAAAGGTAATTGAAAGGATGATCTTCTCCCGTTTGGAGTGGTATATAGAACATCACAACGTTTATCCAAACTCCATGATTTCCTATAATGCTGTTGATCGCGCTACGTATGGCCAGTATAAAAAATCATGTAAACATTTACCTGATGCGTTGTTACTGCGATAACCTACCTCACGTTGAAATTCTAGATTTTCTTCAGATGCTTGGCCTTAGGTGTAGAATCTTGTAAGGGCTTTCTCATTACTTGCTTATGATGTCGTTCTTTGTGTATACCGAAGATGGCCTAACCACACTACACCTGCTGGGGCGTTCCTTAAGGTGGAGTACAAACCCCTACCAACTTCAGCCTCACACTCATTGGTCTCGTTGAACATCTGCCAACTGCTTCTTCTTCTTCTTTCTGGGGTTTTACGTGCCAAAACCAGTTCTGATTATGAGGCACGCCCTAGTGGAGGGCTCCGGATTAATTTTTATCACCTGGGCTTCTTTAACGCAAGCACACGGGCTTTTTTGCATTTAGCCTCCATCGAAATGCGGCCGCCGCGGCCGGGATTTGATCCCGCGACCTCGTGCTCAGCAGCGCAACGCCTTAGCTTACTGAGCCACCGCGGCGGGTCATCTGCCAACTGCGATCAAGGTATCAATGAACGCAGACGACATACGTATCAGGACTGCGTGTGTGACACGTCCACCAGACATGCGCAAAATTTCATAAGGCTGCTACTCTGACAACGGTGTGCTTCGTTACGAATGCCTGGAAATACCATCAGACAAATGTACACTGGAGGCATTCACTTGCAAACCAATGAACAGGGCGGTTGACATGTTGTATAGAAGGTCTAATGCTCGTGCTCCGCGCTCTACGCCTTCAAATCTTATGCACTTTGCAGCAATTGAAACGTCATAGTAGGCATTTAACATTAATGAAAAGATAAAAAGAAGTAAAAGTGTCCTAGCACATCGAGAACACGCTTCCGAAAATTCAGTTTTAAAGCTTCTTCCTCACGCTATACCTGTTCTTTGTTCGGACAGTACCTCTACGCGCAAAGCAGCGTCTTCTGCCCTTCTAGAGGGTAGTAGTAAATCAGAGGGATCTTCACTTTTGTATTAAATGAAACGTCGAATGGCTAATCAGGATCCCGGTACAATTATACTTACGTTTATGTGTTACACGATGCATTCGCGTTGAGTTAGTACATAAAAAAAAAACACCAGCTTTACGTGCCAAAATCACGATATGTTATAAGGCATGCCGCAGTGGGTGGGCTGCGGACTAATTTTGACCACCTGGGGCTCTTTAACATGAACCCAATGTACGGTACACGGGCGGTTTTGCATTTCGCCCCCATCGAAATGCAGGCGCCGCGGCATGGCTCTCAAACCGGGCTCTCGAGCTTAGCAGCACAATGCCAAAGCCACTATGCCACCACGGTGGGTCAGTACTTTTTACGTTGTTGGCTGCAGCTAAGCCACTGAGGATGCCATAAGATCCCTATGTAATGCTTCATTGTAAGCCTTGAGGGTACTATAAATAAATATAAATAAAAATAAATCCCCAGAAAAGAAATCGCTTATCTTAGCGGTTCTTGAATGCATCAAGCGATTAGAGCGTGTCAGGGGCGCATTGGCAAGATCAGTTGTTTCTTTGCTTACATTTTCTTATCTTTCTGCGTTTTAACGCACATTATCACGCACCACGCTCCTTTTCGCCATAGTAATCACCTTTACTTTTGGCTTTGATCCATTTTAGGTGTTTGCTTTACGGACGTTGTCCGTTATCTTAACCCCCTCCCCCTTTCTCTCTCTCTCTCTCTTTTCGTTGTTGTTGTACAGGTGCCGCCAGTATGCGCGCGTGATAGTTGCAGTTTGCGTTACTTGCCGGCCGGCCACAGCTTTTGCCTGTTTCGATACCTGATAAACTCGACGCCTTAATTGTTTTCGTGAGGCTGGATACCTTCCTTTCTTTCTGCCTTTTTTTTTTTCTTGCGTATATTTACGTTGGTACAATAAAGCCCCAGTTGACAGCAGCGTGCGTGTTGTGTGTGTGTCTCAGTCCTCGTTTCTCGCGCTGTTCCCACAACTGCACCATACACTCCTATACACACATGAGTATACAGAGATAAAAGGCGAGGACAAGTTGGCGCCAGACTGAATCCCTGCATTTACGCGTATACATAGTTTCGAGTACATACACGAGGCCGCGATGCAGCCTGAGATGAGCAGGTCCACAAATGGGAAGATACACTGGTTTTCTTTTTCAACACATTCAACATACTTTCAACTCGATATATATGTGCCATATTTAGTTTTCTTTGTCAACCCGGCTGAGATTGACCGATACTTTGAACTCCATATTTATGTGTGCCATATTTAGTTTTCTTTGTCAACACGGCTGACTTTGGCCGATACCTTGAACACCATATTTGTCATTGTGACATATTTGTCATTGTTAATGCGCGCAACCCTTAAATTACATGTATAGTGACGTTCGTTGCAACGACCGACGAGTAGCACTCCTATTTGAGGCGCCACTTGAACCAACGCCAGGCGCCTTAGGTCCGAACGGCGCAAATTATTCTGGCGGCGGTCATTCTCACCCCGTCCCCGTCTCATGAAAACACCTCGAGCGTCACTAATAACTCACGAAGTAGCGTTCAGACAGCCGTTTTGGAAGTCAGGGGACGTTCGGAGCGGTCGCAAACTGCACCTGGCACGAGCGGGCGCTTGAATTTCTGCCTTCGCTTCCCTGCACTGCGCAACGTGGCCTGGGCGACCCTTCGAGCGATGAACGCGGCGCTCGGTCCGTGCATCACGACCGCACGCCGAGCTCACGACATGATCGAAGCATTGACCCGGCTTCCTCGCGGCAATGTTTTCCACATGCTCTGCGTGGGCTGAGGAAACTGCTTAAACTATTTGTAATGAGAGCAATGGACGCAGTGGAAGGAGGAAGAGGGGGTCTGAGGCATGTGCGAGTGTGTGTGTGTGAGGGGGGGGGGGGGGGGGGGATTGGGTGGAGGGTGATGACGAAGCCCGCTTGTTTATTGGCCACTGGACGACACGCTTTCTTTCGCTTTGCATATGATTCCAGAGCTCGGCAGTGTGGCGGCGCCGTTTATTTGCCACCACTACTACAGAGTCTCCGATTTACATGCGCGCTCCCGCGCCGCCCGAAGAGCGGATCCCCCCGCGGCGCGTGCGTGTACACACGCCGCGGAATCTGCGCGAGGCGCCTGCGGAAGAAGGAGCCGGTTGAGAAACCCACGTGTCTGAGTGCGCCATAAAACTCCCCTGGCGACGCGAGCGTGCCTGCTCAGGTGCAGGGCTCTCGCCTGGGCGGGCGGACGTCTTCGCCCGGTTTCTCTCCCGCCGGCCGAACGCGCGTGCGAGGCTTCCTGCTTGTGGCGTGTTTTTGCGGGCGAAAAAATTAAGCGGCGAGGCAGTCCGCAAAGTAACTGTAAGAAGCACACGATGTGTATAGGCGCACGTGAAGTCGCTCGAGCGTCGCTGATTATGCAGAGCCACACCATACAGCCGGCTGCTTTTCGTGGCTGAAGATCACCGTGCCTGTCTACGGGGAAAGCTTTTCAGTTTACGGGAGGGGCAGGATGAGAGGCGCGCGGACGGTGAGCTGGCGTCAAGGCGGCGTGTAGAGATCACCGGCTTAACGTCTTGGACGCGGAGAAGTGTAGAAGTTAGTCTGACCGCAAGAACAAATGAACCGGTCAACGCCCGGCTGTATACGGTATAGTGTCAGATTTTCTGGTCACGCGCGCGTGCGGGCTGAGCGTGGAAGCGTGAAAACATTAGAACTTACGATACTTTCTCATTATATTGCTCGCGAGACTTACATCTTGATACATGGACACGGGTTTTCTCCCTGCCAGCTGTTATCTCGAAGTGGCTGTCGATATTATTGCCTTTGCAAGGTTCACGGCGGTCTCGTGGGATATTTTATGATACTAAATTATTTTCAGACTGCATGTGGCATCCAGGAGACGGTCGGTGGAGAGAAGTGCCCGCATCCTAGGGGACAGAAGGACCCACCGTCCTGCCTTAATTGTGCGTGCAAAATATTTTGGCAGCTTTGCTGGCCATGCACTTGCCTATGGTAACCGCTTAAGAGTTCTGCTGGCGGCAGTAATCAGAAGACGTTCGCGTATAGTTTTCGTTCTATGAATGTAAAAAAAGAAAAGAAAAAAGGGCAACAGATGTCTTTTTTTTTTCTAGGAACTGCGCAAGACACGTCATCGTGTTCCTGATCCATCAAATGTATGCCTTTCTTTTTTTCTTTTTTTCTTTTTGAAACGATCCCACTAAATTATATTCGAGTTCCAATAGCATCCCCTAAATATCCACTTAGAAAATTTTCAGCAGTAAACAAGGACAACCATACGAGTATAGCAAACATAAATTTACACTTAGTGCAAATATCAATGAAACTCTGATGCCACCACTACTGTGAAAGGAGATCTAATGTATATTTTTATGATATGACATTTGTTTATGTCAATGGTAAACTGTAATGTGCCAAATGGGTTATATCAAGTAACATTCCATCGCAACGTTTGTATTAGGAAACCGACACATTGCAAATTAATTTCGGCATTTTTTTTATTCTCGCGAAGATTCTGTTGAAGCAATATTTAAAACTCTACTCTCTGCACTGCATATTTCGTGAAAGCACAGTCAGAGAAAACTTGGTCTGAAATGTGCTAAAGAATCCCCAATACTCTGAAAATGCGCCTAAAATCCGCCAGGTGTAGCAGAGAATCTTCAAAGATATCAAAACTGTTTAACGAAGTCACTTGTTCCCTAGTCACCGTTTCAGTTCTATTTGCACAGTATTTTTAAAATCGCAGACTGTATTAAGACCACCTTTGGAAATAAATGAATTCCGCTTTAGTCACGCGAAAGAATGAGAAATAAGAGATAATATGGAGGTGGGTGTTCGCGACTTTATTTCATTATTATATTATTATTATTATTATTATTATTATTATTATTATTATTATTATTATTATTATTATTATTATTATTATTATTATTATTATTATTATTATTATTATTATTATTATTATTATCACATGTGTGTAAGATGAGCTTAGCATCACGGTTGATGCCGTCGCTTATTCGAACAATACATACCATAGTTAGCCGGCTCAAAAAAACGAAAACCACACAGACAATGAAATAAAATGAAAATCAGAATTGGATCGCGCTCATGCTCTGTTCACAAAAACGTTTAACTAAGCACTTTGTACCGCTCAACAAACAAACATAGAACACCAAATAATAACACGTAAAAAATGCTGTAGTGAAATAAAAATAACACTGTGGTACAGTTACTGCCGGTTCACATAGGTAATGAGGCGGTCGAGATGCGTAATTTTGCTTCCAACGGTTCACCTATAGGTTATCGAGAAGAGCCTATATAGGTGGGAGCGTAGCAAATGCTGCATCGGAACCGTCTTTCATTTTCCTCTTTTTCTTTTTCTCTTGCCCCCGCAATTGCCGTTCCATTTCCACGAGTGGAGTGGCGCTACACGGAAGGAGCACCAGCATCAATAATAAAGACACTCGGCGGCCGTCTTGGTTTACGAGGAGACGATGCTGGTACATTCTTTGCTGCAACGGCGGCATTAAAAGATAGGCGCGGGCCGAGCCTCAGCGTGGCAATTAAACTCACGACTGGAGCAACCTGCGAGCGCGGGACACGACGGCTTCCGTGCTGCCACGTACTCTGCCGAGCCCAGGCCAGGCGCTCAGGGTTTATGCAGATGAGAGCCAGCTGCAGCTGCTGTAGGTCCAGTTTGCGCGCCGCCAGAGCACGCCTATGGCGCGAGGAAGGCCGAGTCGAACGTGAGCAGCGGCGGCCGGCGCTGCGCTCCATTTAGAAATAGCGGAAACAAAGCCGAGCGCGAGAAGATGGTGCGTGAACCTGCGCTGCGTGTGCGCTGGGAATCGATGGCCAGAAAAAAGAAAAAAGTCAGAGAAAGCCGCCAGACATCGCTTTCGCATCTCGAACGGGGGATTACTTTCACTGCGCATATAGTATAGACGCGTGCTCGTGCACATTCAAGGGGCGTCCATGTGTGCTACGCTGGAAAATAAATAAGCCGGCACAGGTTTTCAATTTTGGGGGGCGGCTGGCACTCGCCACGGGTAACGAGTGCTGGCAGCAAACTTTATCCCGCGTTCTCGTTTTGGACTGGGAGTAATTCTGTCAGTATACAGTGCCGCTGATAACGGGGCTGAAATACTGCCGCGTTTTCGGTTGCAGGTTGATATGACATTTTAGTTCGACTTCGAACGTGTCATATAATACGGAAGCGTCAGCATCCATGTCTGATTCTGCAAGCTCTAATGCCCATTCTCATTTTTCCATTCTGACAATTCTAATGTTCATTCTGCCAGTTCTGTTAGCACATTTTTCCCGCACGTCCTTTATAGAACATAGCTGTCAAGTTCTTGGCCACTCTCCGCATCCCCTGCACGGACAGTTACGTAGAGCAAACGCGCGTTGCTATTCTAGTTAGTCCTTCTTCCTTGCTTCCCTCTGTGAAACATGAAGTCCACTTTTCTTTTCCCTACTCCAAAGTTTAACAGATTGAAAGAAAAACGGCCGTGAAGGAAAGTTAAAAAAAGAAAACATCTGTTCCATGGCTGGTGCACAGCAGGAGGTGGTTCAGACTTCGTCAGGAAACTCCCGCAATACATGACACCTGACTGCCTAGGCAGACAGCGCAAAATTAGAACTGATGCTCAGTGCATCAATATCAAGGCTATAATGCGCAGATGTTGCTATGATTCAGACTTTGTGCTTGTTATTAGAGATGAACATCTAATCTGTGTCGAGAGCACACGCAACTGCCCGATTTCCTTATGCCATTGTGGTGTAACATCCAAATATCGGTGGCGTGCCATATATTGGGTCACCTATAGAAAATTGTTGTCTCTCCAGGTGTGAGGAATTTCTGTCTTTTTATTTTTTAATTTTTTATCTCCCCCAAATGGTTTAAAATTTCCTGTGACCGATACCACAATTCAAACCCTTGATCTAAATTACTCGATGAGGTGGTCATTACGTCTGCGAGAAATCAAAACGCTTTATTGAATAATTAACATAACGTATTTACGCTAATAAGTTTTAAAATAATTACTTTAATCTACGAATTGTAGCTAGTGAGTATGCAAGGCGTATCGACTTAGAATGAATTCTGGGAATGGCACGGGTTTCGTGATGTGCGCCGTCAAATTTGCGGTAAAAGTACACCGTTGTTCCATTTGCAGTGTTAAGAAAACAAATTGAATTTAATTAAATAAAACTCTTCGGTTTTACGTGCGAAAACCACAATTTGATTTTTAGGCGCGCTGTAGTAGGGGACGCTAGATTAATTTTGACCACCAGGGCATCCTTAACGTGCCCCCAGTGCACGGGAGGACACAGGCGTTCTTGCATTTCGCCCCCATCAAAATGCAGCCGCCGCGGCCGCAATTTGATGCCGCGACCTCGTGCTTAGCATCGCAACACCATAGCCGCTAAGCCACCACGACGGGTTTAAGAAAATGCTGTTTTATGCAGGGAAGCACAGAAGTAACTGGAACGCCAATGCATTTCGTCGCACATTTTGAAAATTAGTATCTCGCACTGGCGTAGTCCTGAGAATTCGTTCTAAGTCGATGTGCCTTGCATACTCACATGCTACAATTCGTAGATTGAAATGTATGCCGTAAAATAATTAATTAGAAAGGTAGTTACCGCAGTTATGTTAATTATTCAATTAAGCATTTTATTTCACGTAGGAGTAATGGCCGCCTCATCGAGTAATTAGAACAAGGGTTAGAATTGTGGTATTTGTCACATGCAAATTAAAATAAAACTGGGTGCAGCTAAAAAAAAACCTGTATATGAAATATGTTGTGGCTCGGCCAAACCTTCTGCATTTACGGTGCCTACCATCATAAATCAATAAATTGTTCGCACAAGATTCAGTTTGTTCCAGTCCCATCGTTTTCCAGGAAGCTAAGTATATCGATGATGAACCTCAGAAGTTCCGCCACGGTGTTCGTTTCTTCAAAGCTGGCATCACACCTATGCCCCCCTCCCCCAATTTTTTCTCTAGCTAATCATTATGCACCTTAATGAGCCACTTGACCAAGTTCCGTTTCTGTTTCCTCGGGTTGTCTTGATGAGGGCGGCAGAAGGAAGCGGAGCTGCTCGCACTTCTCTCTCGCGTCTGCTGTGTGCTTGACATGCGCCCATTCGAGGGCGTGGTTCTGTACGCGTTGAGTGCACCGACCAGTCCGATTTCCGAGAGCGATACAAAAAATTGGGCAGGGCCCACCTTGCTTTTCAGCATTCATTGAGCGTTTGGTCTACACACGACGTCTCTTATCACAAGACCGGGTGCTCCTCCGACGGGTACAGTAGTCATTGTAGATTTATTTAGTAGAATAACTCGGTCAGTTCTTAAAACCGGACGACGCATAAGGCTCAATATTTGCATAATTCACTTTGCGCGTGCCCAGCCATATTGAAAAATTACCTGTAATGAAGTGGTTCCATATTACCACATTGCGCAGTCCCCATCTGCTCTAGAAGGAATGGGTAGAGTAGCTCGTGAACTACCTTTTGAGTAGCGCTGAAGTAGAAGATTGAAAAACTGGGTTTCTGGTGTCGCTGAAGCGTTCTCTTCCGATAGAGAAAGTAAATTACAATGTTGCCTGCTTCCAAACGTTAATTTCTGCTCGAAAATAAACTCATTTTTATTTCTAGCATTTGCCTGCTATTGCTATTCATCTGTAGTGTATTGTAAATGTTAGAAATGGTAACATGAAGCGCATTTAAACGAAATGCTGTACGTTGGTGCCGAAACACCAATTAAGGCTAGCCCCATTTGTGCAGGCTTGTCGTCCTCAACAGAGAGAGACAGAAGAAAGGGGAAAGGCAGGGATCTGAAGGTTTGCTATCCTACACTGGGGATACACTGCTATTTCACACTGGGAGGGAGAGGTAAAATGAGAAGAAGGTAGAGAGACACAGGGGAGCACAGACAAACAATTGCAGCCGGTCACTATCACTGCATTTTAACACCGCGCAGTAGCATTTGCAGCACTACAAACACCTGTTCAAGCTACAGTCACTTGTGCAGGTCTGTTGACCTTAAAAATTTGGAGGATGCTAAAGCTTCGCCTTTAACAGTGGAACGCGATAGCATTCAAAGATCCCTGACTGCGTCTCACGCTTCCCAGCAACTACAGCCTATGTAATCGTAATGTTTACGTTTACATAGCGGCGAACGCTATGCACGAAGGCGAGCGTTCTGGTAGTAACGCGGCCTCTCGCGTGGGCCGATCCCGGATGTAGCGCACAGCCGCGCCATAAAAATTGGATAATTTTCAGGTTTCTGTTATTGTTTCGCACTTTTAATATTTCAGTCTGAGAATATGTAATATAAAAGGCATGCGCTGTCGGTGTTTTGTTTCATGACATTTGTTTGTAGGCTGTCATTCTCAAAATTCCGAGGAATAACTTTGTCAAGAATGTAAGACAAGGCATGAGCAACTTTAGTGATAGAATGGTGTGGCAATATAACCCGCATATACCACACGTCATGTAGCAAGGCGTGGAATATCTTTATACCTAAATATATACGGCAATTTTCGCTCACGGGACGCCGACACCGGATTTCTTGAGAGACGGGGCCCTTAACGCTATTTTGTTAAAACGGTTGCAGTGTCCTCATCGCTCTCAGCTGCGATGGTTGGTGAGGTTGGCATCCTAAAATTATTTCCTCTGAGATAACGGTCTTTGATCAAAGCGCGCTATTGTGATTGCGAGCGTTCGTCTCTGTAAATTGTAGCCAGGACAGTCTCTCAGAACGCGTTCAAGAGTCTCCTCGCTACCAGTCATCACACCAGCAGTTGTCGGCTAATCCGAATCGAAAAGCAAAAGACTGTGTAAAAACCACTCTTAGCCATAGCTGACAAAACAGGATAGCCTCGCGTCGGCACAGTCCATTTAGGATGCCAAGGCGGAGAGAAGAGTCCAGGTGGGGCAGCCGATTGCCTTGACAACTTGGGGTGCTCTACGTGGAGAGTGTGATATCCCGTGCGCTATAGGCTGCTAGGTTTCTAGCTGCATATGTCCTTGATAATGGTATTGACTCATCTGCGCTGCCTTGAAGAGCCAATCGAGCAGCGTAATAGGCGTGTTCGTTACGTATGACGCCACAGCGACGTGGAAGCCTCTGAAATATCACGTGGTGTCCTCTCTCAGCCAAGGCATGGATGAGTTCTCTAATTTCGAATACCAGTTGTTCGTGTGATCCGCGCCGCAGGGCTGATAGCAAAAACTGCAGTGCTGCCTTCGAGTCACTGAATACTGACGATCTTTAAGGTTATTCTTGGTTGATGAGACGAAGGGCAGCGTGAAGAGCTGCAAGTTCCGCAGCCGTAGTTGCCATTGGGTGGCGTGTCTTGAAGCTGATGGTGGTGGCTCTCGTTGGGAAAACCACGGCTCTGGACGAACTCTGGAGGAAGGGTGGTGTAATACTTGGAAATCGTATCACAAAATGATGCCTTCAGCCTTTCTGAAGGTAATGATGCGATATGGTAGGAATGGGCTTGAGCAAAGTGCCTAATTTGCACTCTCAACACCTTTCCCAAAATTTACGTTTGTATTGGTCGGTCGCAGGCGATTGCAATAGTCGCGGCTGTTGACGCGCATTTTCGCAAACCAAGACAAACTCTGAGAGCCCGTGCTTGAACTTCCTGTAGAGCTCGTGTTGCTTGTCCTTCAAGTGTTGGTCAGTACGGGCAAACTCTCACTCAAAAAGCCCCAAAAAAGTGACTTGTAGAATTCCAACATTGCATGCACTGACATTCCCCAAGTCTTTCCACCCAGAAACTTGAAAAGCTAGGAAATTGCTGTCAGACGCTGTTTCAGGTAGATCACGTGCGAGCTCCATGAGAGATCTCTATCACTGTTTATGCCAAGAAATCTGTCAGCCTTCTCATAAGAAAGGATTTGACCAATTATAGAGACGCCGTAGGGTGTCATTGGTTTGCGAGTGAATTCCACCAGTGCACATTTGTCTGATGAGATTTCGACACCTTGGTTGCGGAGGTACAGCGCTTCAAAGTAACAGCTTTTTGAAGCCTTGCACGTATCTGAGGACGTGTCACACCCGAATGCTAAAATGTCCTGTAGCTTCCACAGTGCTGCAAGTAACTACTGAGATAGAGTATAGGTACCACTCTAAGCGGGTAAGGATCATCTTTTCAATTACCTGTCCCACAAAGCTATGTCGTTCTTATGAATTACCAGCAGTGCCTTCGTCTAACTTTACTGCGATGGTTTTTCATGTCGGCATTCTGAAACGGTTTGCTCTGATAATGGTGAGTGATCGAAGAGAGCTAGTGCCGTCGCGTGCGGCCGTATCTGAACACTGTAGCGAGACTAGTAACATGGAAAGGGCTGGAAAAGAAATTAAAATAAATACTAGCGTTTTACGTGTACTAACGACGATGTGATTATTAGACACGCCGTAGTGGGAGACTCCGGGTTACTTTTGACCACCTGTAGTTCTTTTACGTGCACATAAATCTAAGTACACGAGCGCTCTTGCATTGTAACCCCACCGAAATGCGGCCACCGCGGTCGTGATCGAACCCGTGGCCTCAAGCGCAGCATAGTAACGCCATAGCCACTAAGCTATAACGCGGCAGGTGGATAACGCGTTGAAGGTTCTCCTCAGGCCACAGTGATTTAAATGAGAAATGGAAAAAGCTTCGTAGGACATTCCTACCTACAGCCGACAAAGCAGGGTAGCCTTTCGTCAGCAGAGTCCAGAGGTGGTGCAGTCGGTTGTTTTAAAAACTTTGGGTGTTCAACACGGAGAACGTGATGTGCTGCTCGTGAGCCAGAACGTGTCTATGAGAAACACCGCATAGTCGCGAACTGCGGATCAATCTTGAGCATCTGGGGCTCTCTAACTTTTTTTTATGCCGCCCCCATCAGAATCGCACCCGCGATCTCGCGCTCAGCAGCAGAATGCCCTCACCAATAATGAACTACTTTGGCGGGTAACCTTGTAGTAGTTGAAATAGTTTGTTTGTTGTACGAGAAAGAGAAGCAGAGCTGTACTTGGGGAAGTTGTGCATAAGTCCAACATATTATACTGAGTTACAAGTTTGCATTAAATAAAAAAACTTGGAAAAGATGATCACGCATATTCCTATCACTTGTGACGGGAAAAGAGGGTCATTCACGGGAAAAGAGGGTCATTCATCCAGCGCAAGTACTTCAAACGAAACCCAGGTATGCGATTTAAAGACACGGGCATGATATGAATCCGCTGGCAAAGACTACCTATGTTCGGCATCGACCAAACTCGAAAACGCGCGCACGCTCTTGAGAGAAGAGCGATTGTGCTCCAGTCCGACCATGGTTGCGCGTACGCCATCGCGACATGGACGCTGAGTCGCGAATTGAGCTCCACAGTGGAAAAGGCGGGGGAATAGCCCTGCCGGCAATAAGTGCGGAGGGGGGTGGGGAGGGGGGGGCGTTCCTCCTCTTTCCCTTTGACGGAGTACGCGGTCCCCCTACAGCTCACGGCGGCCCTTTGGGCACCAAGCAAGATAAGTGCAATTCGGAGGAGCTGAGCAAAGGAGCGCCGGTACAACTATACCAAGCCGGAACCAGGCGTGTACTAGGCCGAAGCACTCTGCAAAGGCTGCTCGCTGGGCTGGTGTGATCTCTCGAATGAGGACAGACACTACGACCAGTCACGTTCTCTTTGTCCGCGAAAAGGAAGACTATTAGACATCAGCACTAAGGGACGTGACATTGCGTGGCTTATGAGCTGTTGCTCGTTCACTACTAGTGCACGTGGTGAGCCAAAAAACGCGGAATGAAGGCATAGGGGCTTGATTTCAAATGCAAAAAAAATTATTACCATTTGATTTCTGAACCAAAGCAGGTTACCACAGAAGCTGCGGCCGCTGAGAGCCGCAAGAACAGTGAACATAGTCACAAATAAGTTTGCAAATATATGGCATTGAAATATGTATTACCCATGTTCCATCCCATCATCGGACACTTGAATTCTTTTTATTGGAGAGGCCCAAAATGATACGAGGCCGGAACCTACCCTTACCTACCTACCTACCGCAAAGGGCCTGTGGGCCCTTTCCAAAGGGCTAAAGAATGATTCGCATTAAAAGGGGTTTGCAGAGACCGTATACGTATAGTCATGGGGTTGCCTGAGTTCCGTTCGTCAGTCCGCTCAGCTTCTCGCCGAAGCAGTTGAGAGATGCTGAGCGCTGGACATGTGAGACACAACGAGAATCATCAACAACGCAGATATTTAAGAATGTTACTGTAGTGTCTTCCTGAAAATACAATTCAGCTTGCGTTCGTGTTGGCGTGTGTGCGTGCGTGTGTCTTCATGCACGCGTATGTTTGAGTGCATGTGTGAGTGCGTGCGAGCACACATGAATCCGCCCCCTTAAAGCATCATAGTATCGGATGTGTAGCCTGCTGTAGAAGTAGGAAGGTATGTTGTAAGCTACAAGCCGGCCGAACGTTGCAAAGGCATGCTGGCAATTACTTCGCTGATTGCCGCCTTACACACGTCTAGAGTTGATTGTACCGCGGTAGTAAGAGTTGGCGGGGTAGATTACGCGACACCAATCGGCGCCAATGGGAAGCGCGAGCTAACCAGCAGAAGCGAAATAGGCCAGACAAAGCGCAAGTTGAATGCCTGAACTTTGTGAAGTCCGCCTCACACCCATCCAACCACACATCTGCCGCACCTAGCTCGTGCAAGTAATGACAATAGTCGCCGCATGCGCAGAGACTTCAGCGTACGGCGGAACACGTCCCGCTTTAGAGGCCAGTCTTCTTGTCGGAACAGTAATAGTATTCGAAGCAAGCGTGCGGTGCCGCTTTGTGTCTGATATTAAGAAGTCCCTGGCGCAGTGCAGGAAATTCTCGACCTCTCTAATATGCTGTTTCCCACATCCCCCTGAGAGCGACAAATTATACCCACTGGCTGCTTCGTCAGTCCTAACTTGTACACTGGAATACCGGACTATCCGCTGGCGACAGGCGAACACTGTATAGTCGGAAGGTTTCTAATCAGATAAGTTTTGACAGTTTGTAAGGAAAAGCGTTCAAGCTCGTTGTTGTAAACCGAAAACCACATCTGAGCAAGTGTACGTAGGCCACCCAGAAATCATTCGTTACGTTTCAAGTATTTGATTTATTCCCGATTACATTGCACCAAACAGAGATCACATGGTACACGCACAGCGTCATGACTCTTCAGAGTGATAGATGCTTCCAGTCGCGTAGACTGCGATAAACATTGAGCCCCATAGATATTCATCAATTGCTTTTCGTTGTTACAGTACTTTAACACCTCATTGCGACTATTTCTTCATTATCTGGTAATAAACTTTTGCGGGAAGGACTATCACAAACTCCGTCATCATATATACTTCCAGGGACTTTCATGGTTGGCAGCCTAGCCATAGGAGAAATGCACCCAGTATGAAACCAAACATAAGAGAACGGCGAACACGGAGAAGTCATCATGGGTTCGAGGCATGAAACGGAGGAAAGGAGGTCCATGGAATACAAAAAGGGAAGGGCTGGCAGCTATGAGAGAGAATTTGATAAGCGGTTGGGAAGCAGCCCTTGTCAGCACTTTTCGTTGTTTTGTCCGTAAACCAATACCAGGAATCTGGGACATCGCCGAACAGCTCCTCTAGCGGCCGTCTCTGAAAACATGCGCATTTTCTATGGGAGAGCATCGTTTTTCCCAAATAACTAATCATAGCAGCCATCTTTCAAAATATTACCGTGGAAATAGGCTCTATGAGCTTAGCCCGACATCTCATGCAAGCGGTACCATTACTTACGACAGAAAACCCGTTCCAAATTGCGGGCGAAGTTCGAAGTATGGGAGTCTATGGAAAAGGCCAAATTTTGGAGGCTTTTTTTGGCCAGTAAAAGCAGTTTGCGATGAGCCTATTGCATCGATCGACGTATTACCGGGGATTTATCAACTTCAATGACTCAGCTTTGAGCTAGTTGCAGCAGCAACTCTTGAAATGGCAAAAAAGTCGTTCCAAAATCGCAGTTTTCATAACAAGGTCGCAGAATTTATTGTGGTACGTATATAAACCTAGTTTTTGCCTCCAGCAGCACTCAAACCGATAGCCGAGCTTTCTGCGCGACCACCGATTAGGATCACTGATACCACCATTGTCAGTTCGCAGGTTCGAAGCCAGCGGCGCCGCTATTTTTTTTTTTATCACTTTGTCGCTGCTTAGTTTGGCGGTTTCCCGCCTGATGGCACATTCCGAAACGCAGGTCATTTAGTTACGGTTCTTGTTTCAGTTCTTTCTACTGTACCAACGTCTTCCTAAAAAAATAGCTGTCTGGTTTCGTGAACATGCGAACGTGCTTCCAAACTTCTTTTGCACTTTAGGTGTAATGTATTTTAGACAATAAACCCAGGTTACGTGTTTTGAAAGTTCATTTCTTTCTTAAGGCAAACATTTATGAAGACATTACTAAGAAATATTTTTGCCTCTTCAGCTAGGTCATGGAAAGGCGTGTTTGTGCGACTTTTGTTCAGTTTGCAACGTACCAAAAAATAAATAGCGTCCCGTGTGTGCAATTAAAAGACACAGAGTTAGAAAACGTGGCTGCAGCCCCAGATGTAGTATTCTTGCAAAGGAATACAGAAGCTATTTGACTGAGTATATTTGCATTATATCAAAGGAGAATTTTTGCGTACCGGATCTTCGGTGCAAATGAAGGCTGTCCGAATTATTTCACAAGCTTTTTTGCTGAGTAAAAACCAATACCTCGAAACATAAACATTCTACCCTCAATATGCAGCGCACGTGTCTTATCATTTGAGCCATTCCCATATACCTTCACAAAATTCCAGAAATACTAAAGGTCTTCATATCCTTTTACCCTTTTACCACAACTTACGCAGAGGAGTATTGGAAATTACGCGAAAGGACTCCGGGACGTGTTAATGTAGCCTGTCGTGTAGAAATAGAGAACGACTCTAATCACAGACCACACCCCTTTTGAGTTATGCCGACAAAGTTGTGCAAGAAGACATTGTTTAACATGTTTGAACAATTGAAGAAACATGAGAAAGGACTGTGAGGGTTTGCAGAAATGTTCCTTTATTAGAATCGTTTATGACTCATATCGGTACGGTCGTTTTGTCATGATCACGCCAGCGCCCACTGAGCATCATTTATCATTTTGTCTACTGCCTATAAATAAAATACATAAGTGTCGTTCCCTATGCGTGAGTAGCACAATGGCAGCTCAACCTTTCATATGGCCCCACTAAGTCAAACCTTCCCTTTTCTGCCATGGTGCCATAGGACATGTCAATTTCACACTTGAATTTCGCCCTTTTGGTTTTCTAGAAAGCATAGGGAGGTACACAAGACGAACAGGCGAAGTTTTGAAGTAGTCGAGAGATTTGAGTAAAATTTCATAGGCAATATGTGTTAATCCTTTATTTGTTTACATATTTATTACTCCTCATTGGTGATAATAATGACGTACTACATAATAGTTCAGTTCTTCTACTTAATAAGTCATGTCTGAGATGGCTGTCGTGAAAATTAACCAGGTGTACGCACTGCATGACGTTGGCTGGAAGGCGATTCATTAAAAAAAATTCTGTGCAGAATAAAGAAAATGCAGGTGTTCAATCACACAGTCGCCATCAAAAGTTTACGCGGCCGAGGTTCTGCGAATAAGTTCATTTTCAACGCAGCTACGCCCGCAGCCAGTAAAACTATGCAAAACGTTTGTTTTGTTTACTCTAGACCAGTATACGCTGTAAATCCTAATACCACGATGCGTGCCTAAGGCGTAGAAATATAAATATTTTTTTCACCTTCCGGGGTACGAAATCTTTTGACGCTGACTATACGTTCTGAAGGCGAGGTTGCTTTTTAGCTTATTCGTGATGACAAGCGCCGAGCTCTTGGTGATGGGATATTGTGGGGGGAAAGATCGGCACAGCATGCGTTTTGTTTATTAACACAGATGATAGATGAATAGTCAGAGTAAGTTAATGTTACTGTCCAATTCTGGACAGACTCGAGTGTAGTGCACACGTTCTAGATCACTGTAGGTTCCATACTAATTCCATACTACGCATTCCTATTCGAATTTTGGCCTGCCTTAAGTCTACCGAGTCTTAAGTAATCAAAATAGGTAGGCAATTGCTTCTTGGGATGTAGCCGAGGCCATGGTAGATGTGATTAGTAATGCCAAATATGTGAGTAGGCTGACTGGGATTATTACACGAAGTGCGCCAACGTACCTACGTAAAGTCACGGTAGAAATTACAGAGCCCTTTATTGTATACATATTGAAATCATCGGAGAGTGTCTCTGCTAAAAAGTTATAGGTTTAATAATATGAGGACTGATTAGCCTTCTGTTAGGCTGTTAGGAAAAATACCATGTACGACCTGTATGTTTTAAAATCTGCCCCGATGACGTAAGTTACGTTGCGGAAAAAAATAAATACCCTTTCTAAAGAATGAACCATAACAGCTTCCCGACAAAGCGCAGTACGTTGGCGCAAGTCGTCATTTGTGATAACGATAAGATCGACAGCCCGTCGTTAAAAATGATTCGTCACTCCCCGGATTTTCTTTTTCGCTCAAGGACGCGACTTACCCGTAGAAAGGTAATCCCTTCCGCGCTTGTCCGGAACCTTGCTGGTTCCAGACAAGCGCGTTGTTTGTGTATATTTCAGGCACTTGGCATCGAAATACTTAAACCTTTAAACAGCAAAAGTCTGTCACAGTCACTTCGATAGCTGCACGGAAAGCTCGGACAATCAGTCCACTTTCACCATACGCGCTCTCAACCAAGACATATTTGCGAGAGAGGAGCTCCTATATTACCCATAGCGAGAAATGTATCCACAAATTACACCTCATTATCCCGATGTATTTATGAGCCGCACTCTGCTGCCTGTATTCCGTATTATGACAAAAATATAGTTTCTGCAGTGTCAGTAGCCTAAACATAAAACAGGAAATTGAAGTCATCACATCAACTATCATATATCGTAAATTGAAAGAAATAAAACTGAAACTGTGCTTCATAATACTCGCAATGCAAACTTTGACGCATGTGATTCATTTCAATTTACTATCTGTTCCAGGGTAGAAATATGCTGTTCAGTTGGTAAACACAGATTATATTGCAAAATTTGATAAGAATTTTTGCCTCCAACATATGTCCCTATTGGTCATGCACATTTCTCTATATCAAATATATGGTCGAAATATCACAAAGTCGAATTGTGAATCATTTAAAAGTTAAACTGGCTTCTCCACATAGTGGAAATGCCGTAGGAATTAGAGAATGTAATAATACACAATAATTTGGTTGCATAATCTTCCTGGCTATAGGCATGTAATGAAGAGCTCAAATGCATTACACGGCTTTGTCTTTTCGCAGCAATTTCATCCACTGCATTTATAAAGCAATGTACGTTTTTTATCTTAGCGCGTGAGTCTAAAAACAAATAGCAACTTAATTAGCAAAGCGATATGTTTCAAGAGCTCGTTAATTAGGTTGTAATTTGAGCAAATAAGACGAGAGACTTTCATGCACAGACAACATAAGCGGCTAAGAGGAACAACTGACTAGTTATTTCAGAAGAACAACTGAGTTTACCTATGTAGTGTTAAACTATGTAGCTTTAAATAATGCACATATTTTATACATCGCCGGATAGGGGTCATTGGAGATCGCTGGGCGAGGCCTTCGTCCTGCCATGGTTGCTTAGTGGCTATGGTATTGGGCTGCTGAGCACGAGGTCGCGGGATCGAATCCCAGCCACGGCGGCCGCATTTCGATGGGGGCGAAATGCGAAAACAGCCGTGTACTTAGATATAGGTGCACGTTAACGATCCCCAGGTGGTCCAAATTTCCGGAGCCCCCGGCTACGGCGTGCCTCATAATCAGATCGTGGTTTTGGCACGTAAAACCCCATATTTATTTTTTTAACATGTTTATCTCTCACCGGTGACCACTTTTCACCGGCTAACAAATGCTAAACGTTATCGCTAGGCACAGGACGCGCCTGCATGTATCGGAAGTTTCTCGAACGTTATCCATGCTTCTATCCGTTGTCTCTTGTCACCGACGCTCATGTAATCTGATTGTATGAGCGACGCAAATTGTCTAGAACTTTCTGGAACACATGCGGGTACCAGGGATTATTCTGGGGCCTTCGATGACTCATGTATAAAAGCCGACGCGTTTCGCCGCTATCAGATTTCGACGATCGCCGACTGTGTTCGCCGCTTTCGTTGTGCTTCGAGTGTAGCTTAAGCATAACTGCGAGTCGGCCTAGTTGGAACAGATTCATTTTCTTAAATTTTTGCGCGCAAACAAACAGGGACGAAGATATGAAACTGCGAAACTGCGAAGCGCTCGTCCTTGTGTCTCCTTTTCTTCGTCCCTGTTTGTTTGCGCGCAAAAATTTAAGAAAAAGAGTGTAGCTTGCTTTTGTGGGCACATGTTCGCCCAATAAAGAATCAGTTTCGTCATATACAGTTTTACGGCTGTTTACTTTAACGTCACTACTACGTGACAGTATGGTAATCTGCTGTTCACACTATCTGAAGTAGAGCATTGCACGGGCCAGTTTTTCAGGTCCGGGCCTTGCCCGAGCCCGAAAGTACCACACTTCGGCCGGCCCGGTTGTGTTCGACCCATTAGCCCTTTTGCCTATACGATGCTAGCTCGAGTTCTCGATTATTGTGAAGATACTGTCATGTGATCAATGGCCACCGGGTGGTCTTCAAGCTGCATCAAAGCTGGTTTTTGCCCTGCATCCCTTCTTGCTGGTTACTTGGTAACTTAACTGTGAGAGAAATGAACATTTCATTACTAGCCGAACACCCACAGATTATTATGTGAATATTTGGTATGAAAACAAACCATACAATCGACAGTTAGTAAAATAGGGAGGGATCAGGCTGGCTACAACCACCGGGAGTGGCAGAACACCGGCTTACATTTAGGGAGGAAGTTGTAGAAAAGCACATCGGTTGATCACCATGCTCGTGCTTTAAAGAGTGCGGCAACATACTATAGCGAAGGCATAGGTGAACACTACCGTACACGCCGCCGCTGCCATTTAATCTCACTTTTCAATCTCACATAGTCATTCGGATGTACCTACAGTTATGGAACTCGAGCCAATAATTTTGGCGCGAATGGAAATTTAGATACGCTGGTTACTGGCTTTCAGGAATACGATAATACACGGCCACTAGAAGCTTTTTTTTATTAAACAGAAATTGTTGACCCACAAGGCTAACGCTCATCATGTTTTCACACGGATCATGCCATTTTTATTGCTTTATTCGGCTTCCTTATAATGATGTCAATTTTCAATCGACAAGTTAGGCATCCTTGTTTAGAAGTATATGCAAATTTAGACTCTGGCTAATGGTGTTTCAGTACAGTGCATCTACAACGTAGGCTTTCCTTATTTTTTTTTCTCCGCCAGATTAAAGTATGATCTGCTTGCTTACTCGCGTAAATTCGCAGACAATGCTCCTAGTGCTACAAAAACATATACAAGGCTGCGAACACGAGGGTCGAGCCACTTAACGAGTGGAAATAGCGTTCAAAATAAAAATTTACTGAGGCAATAAAGTGCTCTGCATTTCTATTTTGTTTTTCACATTCACCTCCCCAATGTTGAAAAATTTTGCAGCATCCACGTAGACTTAAAGCATTTGTCTAAGAACAATATACACTTGAAAGTCTCCGTTTAATTAGTTGAGCTAATTGTGAATTAAACTACGGCAGAATATTCAACTCGCTTGAAAATATAACGAAGACAATTAATGGAAACCTGTAGTAAGTTGCCCTGTGCCTTAGGACACAAAAAAGTTGCAAATTAACTTTTCAGAATTTGTTTACTACAATTTTATCAATGTACTCTAATACTTCTTGAAAACTTATTTAATTTTTGTTTTTCCGTTAAAATGACCCCGCCGAAAATCTAGATATTTTTGTGCAACAAAATATTGCAGTGAACTCTTCCTCTAGCCACGTCTTCCGCTCTTGAAAAATGTAACGAGCTCTATCGAAAGTCATCTGATTGATTCCCGTTAAGGATAGCTCGGATACCTGAGACAGTCTAATGAATGTTTTTGCAGCGAGTCTCGCACCAATCCAATAGCTTTCAGTTTCTTTAGTGCGACTGCAATGCATATATATTTCTAACTCTTTGTCAGGTTGATTCAAATCTGTGATGTCTAGCAACTCTTGAAGTGTGCCTTTCGCCGCTATTCCCACCCATCAAATGTGTTTCTCCTGGTCGATAGGCGGCGCCGCTGTCGAAATCATACCGCTACCTCCATCAAACTTCGGGTCCTCCGTCACATGCCTGCGCACGATCACCTCTAGGAATTCGAGGTGTTAATAGGCTAGGAACAATGTGGACAAGAGTTCGTCAGTGTCGCGAAGACGAAAGAATTCCTGTGGAATCCATGTTAAGATGACTATCGAAGTTAATGCGATTAACATTCACACAATCTAGCGAACAATAAGCGACATACCGTGTTAGCTAAGACACCTTTATTTAGATTCCGTAGTGTTTCTCCTGATGTTTCAAGCCATTCGGCTATATGCGGCCATGCACTGTCTCCCTGATTGACCCGCTTTGTTATGACCATCGCTCGTCAATGTTACCTCACGATGGTAGAACAAGGACCGCAGGCCGACGGTGCATGCAGTGACGACGATGGAATTACGAGGTAGGAATCATGTCGATAGAACGACGAAGGCATATAAGGATGACGGCATGACGACCATGAGATGATTCTGAAGTGATGGCGATAAATAATTGCGACGGAATACAATGCCATGACGCCGGTGTTCTAATTTCGATTGATTGACAATAATAGCACAATACTAGCGGAATGAAATAGAAATTATGCTGATGGAACGGAAGGTGGTATGACGACCAATGCATTTAGTAATTTTTAGCCAACCAGACACGCTTCTGAATAACATACCAGCCTTCTCCCTTTCTTTTCTCCTATTCCTTCCCAAGGTGCTTTGCAAACATATCCTCTGCCGTTGAGCTCAGTACGCCGGTGCTCTAGCTCATTAGGCCACGATCCCACGTTTACAAACGTATCTTGCCAACAAGTATATTATTCAAGCTCGAACTTAGGGGGAACATTGAGCTTGGGGGCTCCTATCGAAATACATGGGAAATCGGCAATAGTTTCTCATAGCAACCAATGCAGCAAATCTGATGAGTTATGTTGAGTTTAGAAAAAAAATCTTAGTGATTGCAGAAGGGGATATTTTATTATAGGCTGTCAACTTTTTTTACGTAAAATTTTAAAGAATTGCCAAATTTCGAAAAAGAAAACTTGACGTATAGAGCTATGTACCTCAGCAGCTAAAAATGATATCAGAATTCTGTAAACTGCACCTAATAATACATCGAAAGCGGATAGCAATCATATATCATACACCATCCTGAAATATACCACTATGTTGTGAATGTTGCATTTGCAAAACCCTTCCAGACATTATAACAAATTCACGTAAGTTTTAAGGTAAAGCAAAAAAGAATTGCTCGCTTTTGATGCTCCAACGGGTGCAGTTTATAGAAATGCCATATTTGTTTTTAATGGCTGAGTTGCGGATTTGTAAACTTCATGCTTCTATTTTTTTCCAAATTTACGAACATCCTGCAATTCTTTGAAAACATTACACTATCTAAACGAAAATTCTATTTGCTGCAGTCTCTGCAATTTAACTTTCCCTCTTAAATGCAATACATTTCATTCAAATCGGTTCATCGGTTTTCTCATAAAAGCATTCCTGCATTTTACATGTATTTGAGTATCCGGCATCGAAGATAGGCCCGAGCTAAAGCTTCCTCTTAAACAATGGATCACGCCAGTTTTATAGGAAACCCATGAAACAGAATCCTGACGTATACGCAAGACCGTGGCCACAGTGGTGCACAAATAAAAAGTCTGCTCAATGAAACGGAAACTTCGCGGGAGCCGTTATCTCGGCCAGACATCTCTCCAGAATGCGGAGGAGCTTTCTGGCCAGGTGTCTAGCAAAACCGTCGATTCATTGTCAGTAGAGCAAGTAGCTGGCCGTCTTCGAGATAACGCTGATACACAAGCGCGCTCGTTTCCAAGCACCGAGGTGAAGCCACAGCTTCAGGGTGTGTTTCTTTTTGTTGCGCTTTCTTTAGTCGTGCGTCGTAGCATACGTCATAGCGGGAATTTCGAATTCTTTAAGGTCGATACGCCACGTGGTGGCGAAAAAAGGAAACTGTACGAAATGTCCCTAATTCCTGGTATTGTTTCTCGTGTGAGCGGTGACGTAAGTTTAGTTACGGATCTTACAGGAAAATTGGTGTTGGAGCTGGTAATACGCTTCCGCATTAACAAGAACCTAGGATTCACCACACCAAGCCTCCATACACAAAATTTGTTACTGCATACAGTTGTTATCTAAATAAACTACCGAAATACAACTGTTTAGGTTAGCTCTATTTATAAATGTTCGGAGTTATAAGGCATTAAAGTAGTTACTATAAGCAATCTGAATGTCTGACAAGGTTAAGAAATTTTATTTTTCAGCGACACAGTGACTGATTATGTATTCCGTACCGTAAAACCCTCCCCTGAAACGTATTTTCGAAACTGTATTCTGTCACCCATAGTTGAAGAGCCTCCATGTATAAAGATGCGTCAGTGTGAGAGGTTGCCTTTGTGAGAAGAAACTTCCGTCTTAATGTTCTTTTTTTTCCTACGCTTTTCACTCATCATTCGAATGTGTTACGGGCTGTATGCAGTCTCGCAAGCCACTTACAGTAGCCACTGGCAAAGAATTAATTTTCCAATTTACTGTGCGCGACGAACAGAAGAAATGTTGCGAAGCGGGCGAGTGATCGAACGCGAATGATGGAAGGCAACGGAGCTCGGACTGTTGCGCAGCGCTGGCCTATTTCGCACGCTCACCAATGTAAGGCGGCGCTAGAGTTTGCGTCCGCTCACCGAAAGGTGCACCTCAATAATTAGCATGTAGCGCTCTGCGCAGGCCCAGCCCCGCGTTTCTTCTGGGTCAGCGCCCCCGGATTTCGCCACGGTTTTAGCGGGTGTGGTCAGCAGATTCGACGGCCTGGTCCGATTGCTTCTTCCCTTCGCCACGCGTACTTATGTGCTGCCGGTAGGTTTATCCTTTCGAAAGCTGAGCCCAAGGAGCAGAAGAGTGTGGGGCTTCTTTACGGCTTTCGAGTCCTGGTGTCGGACATGGAAATTTCTTGCGTAATGCAATCACCCGTTCTCCGCTTTAGTCGCGGGAGGCAGGGTCATTTCGACAATAAAATATAGATGTATATTGCAGCCCAGACTCACGAAAACTTATCTTACGGAAGATCTCGGGCACCGGCCGTTATCGACAGCCAGGCATTTGATAGCCAGATGACGTAGACCTGAGGGCCAGATAACGTGAACAACCAATAGGCACCTGCACTTACGTAAGAATGATTAAGTGATTAAATATCTCTATTTCAACACGAAATAAATGGAAAATTAATAATTAGGGAAATGCTCAGGCACTAATGAATGAATGCATTCATACAGGAAATTCTTAGAAACCGAGGAGGCTTGAGTGCACAATTCGATGTGCACCATGCATGTTCGATGTGCACCATGTTCGATGTGCACCATGCAGTTCATACAGACTTCATCGCCTGAGCCACAGAGAGACAACTGCTTGAAGGCATGTTGCCTTTGGAGGTCCAACGCTCGGCATTCCCACAAAATATGCTTTAAATGCAGCATCGCTTGAAGGCGGCGTACAGGGACACTTCTTCCGTTCCGGCAGTGGTGGCGGTGAGTACGGATTTGCTGCAGCATGGCGTCCTGCATTTGTGATCATGGATATGCGACTGCTGGTGTTTTTGTCGCCCCACTTCTGATTCTTCTCGCGGCGGCGGAGTCTCGTCATATGAGTCCTGGAAATAAAAAAAAATATACAAGGGCTTGACAAAGTGAGATGGGCTGCTTCTTTGTCTTAGAGCACCTTTTCTTCATTTTGTTTCGATCCGGTAGTATTGTTGAGTAGATAGAGGATAGCATGGGGCCTGCTTCGTCTCTTCGGTGCAGAACAGCGTGGTGGCCAGGGTACGGCTTGTTCATTCCCTGGAATACCCATGTGGTCTCCAAACCAGGAAATGCGGATATATATGCCACCATTTTTAGCAGCTTTACCGGCATACACGATTCAAGTTTAAGTCCAAGTCGAGCTTAAGCTGCTTGGCTTGCGTGAGGGGTGTATTGTCACAAACTTGCCTGAGCCCTTTTATAGAGCTGCAGTAGAGTCGGTGTCTATATGAATGTCATAGATCTGCTCATGGGTAATTTATCCTTCTACACAGTGCCATACTGTAATCAATGGCGACTAGGTTCTCAGCTAAATGGATCCTTTTGGCCTGGTCATTCGCTGGAGACCTGGAAGCTCTTCTGCACGCCATGTGTGTCTGATTGTGCTGTTACGGATTCATCACTACAAATATTACCCTCCGGGTTACAAGCACTCACAGTTTTCGTGTGAGCTGCTGCCATTTTTATCACTTAGTAGGATTGCTATATGTCCCTGGTCTCGACGTTAGCTTCTCGGGCATGATATTTTCTACTCCCCATGGCGGAAGGTATTGATCTTCCAGGGCCCATATTCATGAAACGTTCTTACGCTAGAATTGTTCGTAAAAACAATTTGCAGCCAATCCTGATGCTCGATTTATTATTAGCGAATTAAGGCGGACCCATAATGACAAAAATCACTTACGAGCGAAAAGCTTCGCGAATTTGGCTCCAGATCCTGCATTCACAAAAAGCACTTAGGCCCGTATTAATAAAAGGAACTTACCCTTAACTTATGATTTAAGTAGCCGGTTGATGCTTAGCGCGTTTCATAGACAAATCTTGTACTTAAGGTAAACTTTAATCGACACTTGAGTGCCGGAAAGTAAATTACAGCAGCGGATGAAGACGACGTTGTTGAGTGCACCGCAAATAATATGTTTTTGTGAAAATAACGATGTCAGCTGGGAGACCTCCTCTTTACTGTGGTCGCTACAAATAAGTTCAGAGACAATAAATCACTAAAATCTCTTTTTTCTCTCTCTCTCTTCCTTTCTTAGTTGTTTTTACGTCATTCGCTGTACTTTGACTGTGTTTCTTCGGCGTTTGTACCGGGAACGAGGGTCGAAACAGATGCTTCCTTCGAGTCGGCGAGCGTGGTTGTTTAGCGTGATACTGCGAGCAGCAGCACGTGCGTCTTCCTTTGGCACAGATCTTGAGTACGGCTCATATCTGTTCCATTTCTTGTCCATAGATAACAATGACGACTGATTAGCCGAGGGTAATATGACCGAATTTGAGTAGTTAGTGAACTCGGTCACGCAATGCCCTAAGTTCCCAACTCTACTCACCAGAAATGAGCTGCCGCCACGGTAAGCCCAACGCCACCTTAGCAGTACTGACGAACCAAACAGATTCGCGTCTAGATAAGGTGACACCCGCCTGCAGTTCGATTGCGGTCTTCCGTCACACTGTCATTTTGGGCCGCCATCCTTTTGTTGCTCCTGATCGAGTATAGATGCTTGGAGTATAGATCATGGCAACCACGACAGCTACGCGGACTTTAATGACTTTCTTGAAGTCAAGAGATCTCAGAAGACTCTTATAGACACCCTGCGTCTAGTGTGCGAGTGACCTGTCTCTCTCTTTTTGCTTTCTCCTTTTTTTCTTTTAATTCCTTCTCCCCTGTGCAAGGTAGCCGATTCGATGACCATTTGATTAACCTCCCTGTCTTCCCTTGTTTCTCGCTCTCTCCTTCGAGTACAGAAGACTGATGCAAAAGCGTTGTTCTCTCGTCTCGCCGCGTTACCGGAAGTTCCTTACGTAGGATAATTTTTGTGAGTCTTCGCCAAGTGACGTCACTAAGCGAACAAAGAACATAATGTGCTCGTGCACTTTCCGAGACTTTTATGCTTTAGTAGCACGCGCCAAACTATCTTTTTCTTGTCCAGTGGTAATGGCGACTCAGCTGCCTGAGTATATTTTCTAAAATTTCTATTTACTCTTACTCGATACCTCGGCAACAATATATAGCCTCAGCGGGGTCTGAATGTAGGGTGACAGATTTTATTTGGGGAGGAGGGGGGAAAGTTGGGGTGCAAGAGTTTGAACCTCTAGCCACAAGGCAGGAGTACGAGGAAAAATTCAAGATATATCTCTTTCGTCAAGACCCCTCATGTTGTAACCAGCTTACTCGGTGCGGTAAGGTATAAATATTCTGGCAAATTTTAATATATTGTATTGTCGCTGGGCTCTTGCTTATGCGCTCCTTTGTATTTTTAGTTGTGTAAGGCATGCTGCATTCACATTCTTTGCCTGAGCAGAGAAGACCTGTAATTTTGTCGGTGATGTCATTGGGCGCCGAGGCCTTTCGTATATTCTCATGATCCGAAGAGAGAGAATCTGCTAATATATGTACACTATTCTCCTGCAATAGTAGCAGAGTGAAAATGAAATATGGCATACATGGTGTGGCCGTTGTTGTTGCCGTCGTGGATAGCAAAGTAGATGATGATGATGATGATGATGATGATGATGACGACGACTACGACGACGCACAGGCATCTGCCAAGGTAAATACACCTGGTAGCGAAGCTTCCATAGAAGCCCATACGTTTAAAACATGGCGGCTTATCGGCGGTTCATGGGGCTGAGCGCCATCTGTGTGAGGAGGGAACACTTCCGGCGGAAAAAATTATTTGACGTCATATCCGTTAAAACAGAAGTGACGTCATTTTGTTCTCATAGGCGCGAACTTTGTTTTCGGAGGCCTGCCATTAGAACTGTATATTCAAATGCCCCGCCATTCGACTTGATGGGCGTTCCGAGCTTTCAGCGCGGAAAGCGATGCAGGAAAAGGTCAGCCGTACGGGTGTCGAAATCACATCGCTGCACAGAACATACTTTCTTTGGAGGCCGACCAACGCTTTGGGCGTAGATTGCGTAGAGTGCTCGTCCTTTCGTCGGACGCCAAGCCCGTCGGCCAGCGATGTCGCACGAAAACAACTAAAGTAAACAAGTATCTGACGGTCGTAACTCCCTACTTTTGACTGCACAGGTTAAGAAACAATAAAACTACCCGCGTCACCTAATTCAGACAAACGTCGACATACAAAACAACACAGCATGTGAGGGGGGCATATTGTAACAGGTGAACTTGACGAGCGTGGCTTTCCACGCACTCCAAGAGCTGCATTTCATTGCAAGTGATAGCGGCGTCAACGCCCGCCGCCGCTATCGATGGGCGCTCTCACGGTGGGCACTGAAAAAAGCTATTTATTGATAATGATCAAGTAAAATAGAGTTGTATCTTCTCGCCATGCGTATATAAAATGGATTAGGAATTTTATTCTCGTTGAATGAATATAACTGCGTGTCGCTTTAATTAAAAAACGCCTTTTTCTTTCCCAGTGTTTATTCCCTCCAAACATAGTCGCGCTTCAATCGCTGCTCCCATAACCACCCTTGCTGATGTTGGTGACAATTGGTTCTGAACCGCTTTTTGCCCGAAGCTTCACGACCTATGTGGATCGACTTTGCATCTGCTGGCTTAGCGAAAAGTTGTCAAGACTTGGCAAATGACGTGACATAAAGGTGGGAGGTTATGCGTCACGAGCAGCAAGCAATCCGCTTTAGTGCTGCCAACGAGTCTGATGTGGGATATAATCCACTAAAATGCGATATTAAATGCTTTAGGGCGGAGGCTCTGGAGAAAACAAAAAGGTTTATGTCTAAAGGGTGTGGAAGCGGCATATACAACACATGCCTGGCAGGCAGCTTCTTGCATTGAGCGCGTGTCGAATAAACGGTCGCTGAAGATAAAATGTTTGCGCGCGTTCATCGGCATATTATCTGCTTCAGTGCTGAATGGCGTCACTGAAGACCCCAGCATTCTCGTAATTGCTGGTGCCTGCATAAGACCAACTGCAAAAGGGTCTGCAAATTGCAGCAGCATGCCTAGCGAAATAGCGGCCCGCCGTATGTGTGTCACGACTCGCGTTGTTGACAGGAGGGCACGCGAGGGGCGTCCGTGAAGGAATTACGAGCGGGTGCCATTAATCGAGCAAGCTGAAGTCTGCCTCATCGAGAGGCTCGCGTGGCGATTACAACGATCAGCCGTCATCGCGGCGACGCCCCGCGGCCTGACGCGACCCGCCGCCGTCCCCGGGCTTCCTCGTCGCGCCTCTTCCGCTTCGCCACTCCCTAAGCTACAGCAGCAGCATGCCGAACGACTATCGTGCTTAGTCGTCACCAAAACCGCTCAGTAATATGGAAGCTGTAAAGCTGGCGTCAACTATTCGCAGGCTAATTCGACAATGCTCTTGGCACGCATCCCTTTGACTCTCACTGAAACCTCGTAAATTTGTGGAAGGTGGTCAGGTAGTCAGGGACCGAATCCAGGGACCTGTTCGCCCGGCAGGGTCGCTCACTATAGGCTAGGCACCTTCGGTGTCGCATCACTATCTATGGCATTTTGGCATCGCGCAGCCACCTCTTATATCATTTCGTTGTTGTTGTTGTTGTTGTTGTTGTTGTTGTTGTTGTTGTTGTTGTTGTTGTTGTTGTTGTTGTTGTTGTTGTTGTTGTTGTTGTTGTTGTTGTTGTTGTTGTTGTTGTTGTTGTTGTTGTTGTTGTGTGTGGTTTCCTTCTCTCGGTCTCTCTCTCTCTCTCTCCCTTGTTTTTAGAAGAAGTGTAGTCTAAATAATACTCGTCTAGAGTACAGAAACGGCGTGCTTCGAATTCCAGTAGTGCCGTTTACTACACTGACAGTGGGCTTGAAGAGCAGCTTCTTCCTGAGCATGCACGTTGCAGAAAGTACGTTCGAGCAGAGCAGGAATCCTCAAATGGCCGCCACTACGCTTTTTCGTTTTGTTTCTCTCTGTTTTGTGTGTGTGTGTTTTTGTGTCTGTTTTTTATGTAGTCTGTGGAGTAGTTTTTATAGCGTTTTGTCATTTTGTTGCCTCCCATTATACTCTTATTCTTTTCCCGTGGCCAAACCTCGATTTTAGTGCCCAAACGTTTCATACTTCGCAGCTAACGAAGAAGAAGAAAACCACCCTATTTCGCAGCGCGGTCTTATCGCGTTCACCATCTCCTCTTAGACGTACAGAATATATATTTATTAGTGAACCAAATTCATTTTTTGAGAACACCTGGCCACGGTTACATACCCCACAGGTTGTATTTGTGCAGGCACAATTAGAACCTTTAAATGTTCACATTAGGGAAGTCATTCCGTTTGATAGGTCCACATTGCCCCTTAAAATAGAATCTGCAGACATTTTTCCCAATAACGCAAAACTGCTGCCACCAACATATTTGAATGCCCTTTTGCAAGACTATTTGGACCATTTTCCAATAAATGTAATAGCGACTGATGCTTCCTCGTGTGAGGAGAAGGCAGGCGTGGGAATTTATTCCCCATCCCTCGATTGGTCTTTTTCACTTCGCCTGCCAGACTACACATCAGCTTTTCAGGCCGAACTTCTGGCAATAGTTCTTGCATTGCGAAAGTTACCGCTAAATGTTACAAAGGTTGTTATAGTTACAGATTCCCTTTCTGTATGCAGCGCGCTTAACGCGTCTACAAATTCGACAGCTTTGAACACGTTTTACACATTAGCTCCACCCCACTTAAGGTTAGTTCATTTAGTATGGGTACCAGGCCACCGAGACATCCAACTTAATGAAATAGCTGATTCTTTAGCCCGAGCTTCTTTAAAAGGTCCGGCGATATCTGTGCTGCCGGCAACTGCGCATATCACTGCAGCCAGATATAGGCAGTTTTCTTTGACCGAAGACAAGAAAAACCTCGCATTAGCAAAATCTATAGATTTTATGCATCTAAATTATTCTTGGAACCGACAGTGGTGTCCTAACCGGCAATTCGAAATAACCTTTACAAGGCTGCGTTGCCGTATTCCACAACTAAATTTTTATTTACACAGATGTGGTCTGGCGGCATCTCCATTATGCTACCTCTGCAATGAACCAGAATCCATCGATCACTTTTTATTATCGTGTCGGAGGTTTTCTAATCATCGACAACGATGCTTGGAAATCCCACTTCGCAATCTAGGACTGCCATTAAGCAGTTCAGTTATACTCTCACTTGGAGCCACGGTGTTAGGATATAGCCACGGGAATGTTTGCCGAGCCATTTATAATTTTCTTTGTGATACAAAAAGATTGCCTCATTAATTTTTCCCATTTTCCACGATTGATTTATTTATCCTTCAATAAATTATAGATTTAACATATTCAGAAAGTAATGTCACAAAATCACAATTATATTATTATTAATATGATTATTCAAAATTTACGTCTATCCTTTACTGTATTTAATTTATTATTAAATTCAAATTACTAGTCCTATCTAGGCAAGGCTGACTAACTTATTATAGACTACCTAATTCTTTTATTATTGTTTCGTTTCCCATCTTCAATTATTCAATTATTTTCCTTTAATTTTAATTACTCATTTATTTCAAAACAAATTTATCTTAAATTACGATCATAATACCACCCGGTTCGTGGCCTATCCCCCACAGTGGGTTGTGCCATTGATTGAGGCATCATCATCATCATCACCTCAAAGCCCAGTGTCATTACAACAAAGGGAAGAACGACAGGAGGTGAAAAGGGTTCATTACGAGGAACTAGTTATGGTTATTGCTATAATATCTAGAAACAAGACAGCCAGGAGGCATTGCATGGACAGGCGTGATTGGGATAGTACTCCGCCTATGCTCTGAGGCAGTGGCTAGTGAAATATGAGAACCGATTCACAAAGCTTTACGATTTTAAGAATTGTTTGTGAGTGCCCGGCCGCCTTCGTTAATATCAAGTTCGCTATCACGATTGGCCGGTGCCTGTCTTATGAAGCTCTTTAGTGTGTAAAGTGCTTTGTGAATATGGGCGTTGATCCTTTGCAAGCGCAATTCATCTTTTTCAAGAATTGAATGACAGTTGTCTATGCTTACAAGACTCACCAGCACTCAGTTCCTTTTCGGGCAGTAGTGTGCCGATGCCTTTACTGCCTACTTGCTATCATATTACTATTGAGCAAGTGTGATTGATTGATTGATTGATTGATTGATTGATCGATTAATTTCTCTTGGTATATTTGTCGCACTCAACTGCAGCATTTTCTTGCGTAGCTCCTTTTGATTCGCTTCCATTTAATTTTGTAACTTGGAACAAGAGCCATGCCCCATTAGCTTTGATTATTAGTAGGGTATCGTTACATGTAACCAGACTAGTTTCACTTCGGCTCTTTTGCTGCTCAACGAGTGAGCGTGCAAAGAGTGGAGGTATGATTTCCAATGCCCAGTAAATTGTTCAGTAAGTTAGCGAACAACTTACTTCTCGACCCCACTTGTACCAGGGCTAACACCGAGTAGCTCAAGGTTTCCTCGGACCCCGTAAGGTGTTCCGACCATGCGGTTAAAAAGAATAGCGCACTTAACGTTGTAGATCGCTCGGTGAACACTCTTGTATGGCGTTGTTCGGCGGTAACACTGTAATGTATACATGACTGGCTCTTTTACCGCGGACAGGTGCACGCCTGTATATTAAATACAGAGCAAAGAAAGCGATGTAATTAATGTAAGGACGCTCCCCATCGACCGAGAGGATGTTCGCTACCTGAGCGTCTGTACACCAAACCATAACCTGTTTGTTGAAACCAGCAGCTCCTGTTAATATTCATCACCTACTCAGCTAGTGTGATGCGGCTGCAGATTGTCGAGGCTTGACGTACTCCAAGCTACGGCGATGCGTATAAGATATGCTTGGGTTGTAAAACACTGCCTGCGGCGTCATACCAACAAGAAGTAGCTGTATTACCAGCTCCCATCAACCATTGCGCTTAAGCGGCCTACCAAAGAAGATGCAGCGGTTGAAGGCCAATTACCGCAGTTAAATTTTTAGCCAGAGGGCGCGCGCGACGCGGCTGCTCCAAGCATCCGAAGCATTGCCTCATCGCGAAGGTGCTCATTAAATGGTGCCCTCGTTAGTTGATCATTCTCAGGGCTCATTTGCATGCACATGGATGGTTAGGAAGCCCGCAACTATAAAAGAGAGCCCTATATCTGAGATCTCTCGCTTCTTTGAGGACAGTGGTGCCCACAACGGTGACGCTCATCTTTTGAGCGCTGTTTACTTTCTGCATTTTGCCTCGCTTGACATTGGCGGACGCAGACTGAGCCGGGCTCCCTCGTCCGCGGCACGCGCTCGTATCGCGGCCGGTGTGGCGGTGGCAGCAGCGTCGTCGCTCTGAGCGTATTCATGCGCGTGCTACGCGAACGCGGAAATGGCCGGCTCCGCCACCCGCAAGCGGTCGAGGACGTGCGGCAGGCCGTCCTCATCGCGGAATATTGAGCGGCACTCGCGTTGAAAAGCGGCGGCGGGAAGCCGCCTTCTCTGCCCAAGTTCCTCCTGCGAATTTCTCCAGAATCGGCCTCCGCTCGTCGTAGCTCACGCCAGGGCGCTGTCCACGGACGAGGAGTGCGCGCGCGCGGCGCGCTTCCTGTAGTGTGGATCGGGGGTGCGCACGAGGTTTGCTCTGCTCTCGACGATGAAAGCAGCCGCATGTGCTCCCGGAGAGTGGATACATGTCGCCGCCGCTGCCAGTGCTAAACGACATCGCGCCCTCGAGGAAGAAGAAGAAGAAAAAAAAGCGGCGCGGGTCTTCGGAGCGGTGGCACCTGCTGCACGAGCAGGGCCTGCGTGTCCGGCCCAGACGGGATGAGGTGCTATTCCTGAAGCGTCACGGCGTCCGCAGAAAACTCTTTCCCGGGTCGCGCGCTGCCTCGCGCGCAAACACGCACACTCGCTCTCTTGTGAAGCGACCACATTTGCCGGAAGCTGATCGACGAACGCCGCACGTCAAGTTTGTTTCCTACCGTCGGGGGAGTATAGAGGCTGCTTGTTGACTTTTCCGCGCACCCTTCTAGTGCGGATGCACAGGTAGGAAAAAGTGAAAACGTGACTGCTTCGAGATGCGCGCATACCGGTTACTTTGAAGCCAGTTTGCGAGAAAGCACCAGCGGCCCGCAACGAAATTCGGCTGTGAGGCCACAGATCCTGGCCACCGCCATAGTTGACAAGCGTCAGGTCTGACGGTGGTGAATGACGTGCTCAAAACAAACTTCACCTGAAAAAAAACAAAGGAAAGAGAAGAAAAGAAAAAAAAAACGAAAAGACGAGATCTCTGAGAAACGGCTCAGACCATTCCGAATGGTAGTGTATAGGGCACTTTGGGACTTTAAATCTGCCAACTGGTTTTCCGCTTGAGCATCCTTGCTCTCGATATCATTGGTAACAATGATATTATTGAGCTGGCAAGTATTGGTATAGTAAACAGAAAACCAAAGTGTATTGTCCTTCTCTCGAAGCGTTTTTAGGACGCTTTTGCCGAACTGCAATTTTACCGACTAAAGGTAGGTTGCATTAATAAAATTAAATAATCAAATGAAAAGTTAGCTGGAAACGCACCGCGGATACTTTTCAGCCATGGGCAGCAACATATAGTGCGCAATGTTAAATAGGGTTGCTTATAGTGGCCCACCTCTGTCAATTGATCACATATCTAATGCGTAATAATTTGTTCTGTGACCAAACAAACGTAATGCTGAAAGATGGCATGAGATGCCGATTTCATAATGACCAAGGCGCAGGTTATTTTTTTCTGAATCAATCCATAATTGTTTGGTACTGTGAGGCTAAATATGTTTGAGCAGGCCTGAGTGATATTATACTTTATTATGGTATTACTGCACAAATGAAACTTTGTCTATTCAAAGTATACTTTTAGCTTATCAGTTCCTGTATTGTTTGCAGTATATGGTGCGAGTCGGTAGAACACAGTCACATGGAGCGTGAGAGGGTTTGTCCATCTCTTCTAAATAGCTTTATTACACAACACGCACGTATAAGAACAAAAAAGAGAAAAATAAAAAAAAATGAAGAAGGCCTGCGAGACTGCTGCAATCAATAGTAGGACAGCTTCGTCAAGTAAGATGTAAAATGTTATTTATTTCTCGCACGCAAGGTGCCTAACACATATTATGCCCCTTGATGTGATACATTATGCCACGGCTTGTTCTAGAATGAACCGGTTGACGTGCCTAAAGAACAATATGTAGTGCCCTGAGGCAGCGCTAAAAAGATTATTTGCAACATATCGATACTTAAATGAGACGATAGCCTTCCTTAGCCTTCTAAGAAACATTCTTCAGTGCCAACACTGACTCTTCCGCTTCGTGCCTTCAACTGTCCTTTGTTGGGCTGTTTTAGACGAACTTAAGCCAACTCACGCATTGGACCGTGCTATAACTTACTGTTAAATCTCCCCGAGTGTTCTGACAGTGACCTGCCGGGCAATGTCTCTATAGCGTTGTACACGGCACCTCCCTCTCCGTTAACCTGGGTATAGATCCACAAGTGCGCGATTTTTGACCACAACCGCAAGATGGTTTCTCTGGTAGGGCTCACGTCCAATAAGAACAAGAACAAAAGACGTTATAGGGCAGTGGTCCAAATGGACGTATGCGCGAAAAGTTTATACGGGCCTGCGAGACATGTGATAGTGACGTGCGCTGCCTCAGAATTTTGTACCCCAGTTTTCGTTTCTACTCATTTTTCTCGCTTGCCATCGCTTTAAGTTCCTTTGCCCCTTCTTCTCGTGCACGGCGTCTTTCTGGTTATAACCTTCCTGCCTTTCCGCTGTTTTTCTCTCGCTCTGGTTGAGTGCTCCTGCATTAGCTGCGCTGCCGAGGCTTCGGCATCTGTACGTATATCTACGAGGCAAATGTGCTAGAGCACCGCAAAGCTGGAGAATGCGTGCATAGCGACCTCTTGCGGTACCAAGCAGGTGTTTCAGGCAGGTTGATAATTTCAGGTTTCGCTACGGCTCAAGGCAAAAAAAAAATTTAAAAAAAGAAAGTGCCGAGGAGAAACACTGAGACTATCGGTTTATGCGCATCGCTGGTCATTCCTCGTTAGCGCCGTGCATTATGTGCCCGTTCAGCTCCCCTCTCCACCCCTGGTCATCTTTATTTTCTTTATTCTTCTGAACATTTTTAGGGGGATGAGGGCACGCGCACGTGATCGTCTTCAATTCCGAGCGTGTACGACGAGAATTTTGGGCTGGAGGAAAAAGTGCTTTCCTCCCTCCCACATTTGCGCGGCTTCGGCGAGCACTTGTATTTATGCGTGCGTGTAGGGCCTGTCCACCGATAGCGCCAACGAAATGGCCAACCCTCATCCATGGCGCGAGGCGGCAGTAGTTTTGCTATATATAAACACCCCCGTGTCAGGCACCACGCGCTCCATCATGCAAATTGTCCGGCGATGGCGAAAGAGAACACGACGTGCTACAATTACAGCTCTCAGCGAATGCCCACATGTATACTCGACTGCGTGCGATATGCCAGCTGCACGCTAGTTTTGGCCGCAGTGGCCAATGTCGGCATTCCTGCAGCCAGTCCATCTTTCTGGCCTCCGATGCGCTTTATAAAGACCGCACATGTATCAACTACTCGCCGAGGAAACAGCGCTGCAACCGCTTCTTCTTTCTTTTTTTTTTCGTCTAATAAGAGAGTGCATAAGAGTGCATCAACAACGCTGAGCGTTGTTGATGCACTGTAGTTAGTAAATGTAACGAAAAGTATAGGTTACTAGTATCTCTATACCAGTAGTGCTAACATGCAGTACATATTGGGCCAGTGTAAGGCGACTACACCTCTTGTTTAATTTTTTTTTTTTTTTACGTTGCTTTCTCCCGCCACGTCGAATGGTCGATCCTAGTGATAGCGGAGGTGGAGCCCTGCAAAGGTTAAAGTTCAACTCTATAGTGAAGGGCCAAAAGAAAAAAAATCGATGCGTGGCACATTCGTATTATTCCTGCCTCGCTTCCTAGTAAGCAGAGGCACAGCTCTACTTCTGTAAGCTGTACTTTATTAGATATGCAAGCCATTGACGACATCTGAGCGGAATCATCTGACAGCCCCCCCCCCCCTTTTTTTTCCCCTTATTTTGTTTGAAACTATGAACTAGGATCTACCAGCGTTTCTTCTATCCTTTTGTTACATGTGTAAGCATTTTTCATCGAGAAAGCTGCTTACATTTTTCTCCGTTTTCTAGGCGGCAGCCGGGGCAGTTTACAAACTTAGCGACAGAACGTTCACGTCAACCTCCGTGTCCACGTATAGAATGTTTCCCTTTGTCCCGCGCTGACCATATGTGCGTGGCCGTCACGCGCCGCAGAGCCGTTCAGCCGTTCGAAGCTTCTTTGACATCCAAAGGATCTTCCCACAGTTCTGTGAGTCGGCTCTGTGAGAAGGACAGACAGCGAGGCCATTTTGCAGTAATGCGCACGTTACCGTCCTTTGCAATACATCCGGTTGGCTTCATGAATAATACATGAGTACTAAACTGTCAGGGACTGTCACAATACTAGGCGCCACTCCCGCTTTCTATAGCCTCTTTAGTCGAGACCTAGCGACATCACTGGCAACATGGCTGTCACTGGTCCAATCCACCACAGCGTTTTCGGGTAGTTGTCAGTGTTCATGTATAATTAAAGTTGGGTGAATAGCAGCCCTATCATTTCGGTCTGCAAGAACGCAACTCGTAACTCTTTTAAGGAAGTGAGTGAGTGAGTGAGTGAGTGAGTGAGTGAGTGAGTGAGTGAGTGAGTGAGTGAGTGAGTGAGTGAGTGAGTGAGTGAGTGAGTGAGTGAGTGAGTGAGTGAGTGAGTGAGTGAGTGAGTGAGTGAGTGAGTGAGTGAGTGAGTGAGTGAGTGAGTGAGTGAGTGAGTGAGTGAGTGAGTGAGTGAGTGAGTGAGTGAGGGCATATTTCAAGATAGGCTAATTGTTTCGGTCGTATTCTTGTTTATGCATCAAACATATTTCATATAGTGTTGTTTTAGCACCAAATACGCGTATCTTCTTCGTGTGCTTCCAAGCATAGCAGTGCGCGCATCTACCTCATCACGAGCTATTTCTGTTTTCACTCTAACCCACTTCATTTCTTCTGTGTTTGCTCAGATTAACAATATCCGAACAGTCATGCGTTATATCCCGCGGGAGCGTGCTCACTCAAGAAGGATGCGCGCTGTGTGCGTGTTTTGATGTTGCGCACTGTTCTGTCACTTGCGCAGGAGACACCGTGCCCTACTTAATCCCCTTCGCTTTCACTGATGGAGCTCCTGAAATGCGGAGCATTCAGATCTTAAAAATCGACACACTTTCGAGATAAAAGGTAAACAGTGGCAAAGCAAACACTCGCCACAACTTGCTCTTCACTTCAGTTCGTCTCTAGAGGAAGAGGCTGGGAGTACCAGACTACCCGCATCACGATACCGACGCCCCGCTATACGTGCACGCACGCTTGCGGTCCCGGCCAGAAGACCAGTTGTTTGAAGCCCGCTTTGTTCTGTTGAAAGTTGCGGGCGCGAAAGTTGCCTGCTTTGCTTTTTTCCCCCTGATTGTTATCGCCGCTTTCTCCGTTACTGTCCTTCCCTTTGTTCCTGTGGATAACGTAGTGGCTGCAGCGGCCGCCGGTGGGCCTTGTGATGCCGCCAAGACGGAATCGCTGGCAATTGCGCCTCCACTTACGCATTGTGCACACTACGCAGCAGCCGTCACATGGGCGACGTAAGCTTCGGCCGCTTGTTTCTTCGTGCCGAACGCCCAACCCCAGCGGTGGGCACCCGTCCGCCTCTTTTTCTCCGCTCTAGAAAGAAAGAAAGAAAGAGAGAGAAAGAAAGAAAGAAAGAAAGAAAGAAAGAAAGAAAGAAAGAAAGAAAGAAAGGAAGAAAGAAACTGCGGGTGGCGCGAAGGGATGCGAGCACTGCGGGAACTGTAGCGATAGGCAGGTTACACTGCTGATGGCAGTGCAACGGCGCGCGCATTTGTGAAACCTCGCTTTTTCGAAAATCTACTTCTCGAGCAAGCGTGCGTGAGTGCGTTCTCCCAGGGAGTTTTCTTGATTCATTCTTCCATGGGCCTTTCTTCTGAGCGCTGCATACGTCTCTCTCTCTCTCTTTCTGCTTAGCTTTGTGCGGTTTTCATTTCTAGACCCGTCATTCTTCAATTGCTTTTGGCGCAGCGATTCCGGTCAGCCGGCCCCCGATCGGCTCGACAGGATGAGAACGAACCGCGGCGAACGGAAACCGTGCTTTTCACGATCTGCGCCGCAACGCAGCCGCATCTCCGTTGCCCTGTCAGACGGAAAAGCAGGAAGAGCTCCCAAATGTTGACTCTACGACCGCGGTGTATGTTCCGGGAGCACGAGGACATTTCTGACATGGAGGTCTACCCCCGATTTCAAATCAAAATGTAGGGTTCGAGGGAACACTGAACGCTGGGCCGAATGGTCGCGGCGATGAAAAAGTAGGATAGTGGGCATGGTTTTCTTGTCCCCTTTCGCAGGCTTCATCCCGGCCACAATCACTGTACAGGCCGGCTTAAGCGGACGATTGTAGGGCTGTACAAGTTGAACGCCACATCGAAGATTCGTTTTATATTGTTGTTCGTTTCAGAACAACATGTAAGGAAGCAATGTTTACACGAGCACTCGTAAAACATTAGATGATAGAGCAAAACCTTCACATTTAGTGTAGAGGCCTTTGAATGGTGGCAATTTCCAATCAAGTCGAATTCGAATTTCCGAGAAAAATGTCCTTCGAATATCGAATCGACAATCAAATATTTCTTTATTTCTAAACCAACTTCAATATAAAGTTTGTAGGCTCCTTTTGGTGAAAAACGGAATGAGGCTTAGGTATTTGATACATGCACGTAGAGACGTCGCAACATGACATCCGATCAACTAAGGAGCTTGTAAATGAGAAACAACTATACTTTCGGTTATCTGGTGCACCATGGCAGTGACATCAATGAAACAAGAAGACAGCAAGTCATGAAATGTACTACGTAGAGTGTGGTGTTCGTTGAATGGAAGAAGTGCCCTACTAAGTACCATATATTCTTTTAAAGGGATGCGAATGTGGTTAGACTGGTTAGATTCGCATATAGGCCTGTTATAAGCAAGGTGTTCTTACTTAAAATTATTGAGTAGATGGTATCCGCCGCGCGCTTCGCTCAGGAACTGGTGCCCCTGCGCAGAAACCGCAGCTCCCCTGCTGCATGATTAGTCGTTCTCGCTCCCATTTGTCTCTTCAAACTCCAATAAGTGTTTTTATACCTAGCATTTTCGAAAGAAACGAATATTCGACAATTTGGAACAGTAAATTCTCGAATAAAATGCGAGTCGAATAACAATAACTATTCGATTCCTATTCAAAATTTCGAATGTTCGCACAACCCTACTTTAATGACATCAATGGAAGCAGAATAAAAACCTTTTTTTTTTCAATTTTCTGTTCATTGTTCTCACCTATCGCGCCAAGTGGACCACGCAATAACAGCGGTTTGACAGTGTTCCAGTCAACAAATAGGGGCGGAACAACCGGCTGGAATAAAATTGGAACAGATTCACAGTAATAGTTTCACGTGATATTATTTCCTTTTTCACTTCCCACTGAGAAAAAAACGTTCCTACCTTCAGTCCTTTCACATTTTTGTAATAAGGGTTTTTTTTTTTCTTTTCACCTGCTCTGGCTTTCTTATTGCACTGTTCAACTGATTGTCAGCCTAAGAAAAACGCAGTACAAACTGCATTTTTATTCACTACCGCGTAAACCAGCGATACCACTCACCACTAAGTGCAATGATCATTATTACCTTTTTGCGGAGGTTGCTTAAGTGATGGAACAGCCTCGCCTCTAAATATTGCTCCATAGTTTTGTTTCGATATAAACTTCATATAGTTTTGCGTCATACATGAGTAGCCCGAGCGCTAGCTGAATCGCCGAATACTAGCCGAACCGCCGCACGAAGAGGCAGCTCATTGCCCCTGCAGTGATTTGTCAAGTTGCGGGGCCTTGGAAATGGGCCATCAACACCTCCACTGGAAGTTAACTTTTTAACTGTCTTGCTACATGATGGATGTACTTTTGTATTTATAGACGGATTCACAACGCACGTTAATACGACGGTCGGGTTTTACATTCCAATGTATGACACACGATAAAGTTAACTCTTATCTAACAAGACATTATCCACAGTGGTAAGATTAAAACTAGTCAAACTACGAGCTGTGAGATTTGTTGCCGTAGGATGCATGTAGCTAAAAATGGGTGATTTTCTCTTACTCTAAAGAAGCCTTGGAGAAGCGAACGCACTATTATTTCGAATGTGGCCATTCCTCTTTCTCTTTAAATAAATGAGATTGATAAAAGTGTAGTCAGCTGGGTCATGGTAGGTAATGAAGTAGTGGATTGACCATGACTCAGTGATGGAAGCGGCACTTAACTTTTTGAAGCAGATTTCGGAGCTGAAAAAATGTCACTTTGGAGCAGTCATAAGTGTTTTCAGAGCAGATGGCAAAGTATGCCATACGACCCCTGGAATTGAAAACTCAATTGAAGTGTCTCAAATATTCACATACAATAATCAACTCCAATTGCAATAAAAAATTATTAAAATGATGGATGGTTACCGAACGCGCTGTAAAATGGACTATATATTTAAAATACCAGTACTTGTGGCAGAAACGAGATCAAACCTAAATAGGGCACTGCAGCTGGCCGCAAAGACACATGGATAACCCGTTTGTGTTCATCGCGCAGGTAAGAAAACGCTTTGAACATTGCATGCGTTCCAACGAAATTTGTTTAATTGTGCTGCCGTGCCCTGGGCTGCTGTGTGAACTAATTTTTGACATAGTGTATCTCGTCAAACTATTGCTATTAGCGGGTGATGTTGAAACAAATCCCGGTCCTGACACACCTGAAATTTACCACCAACTGCAACAAATTTTGAAGGATTTGAAAGAAATAAAGGAAAAACGACTAACCGCAATAGACAAGAAACTTCAACAACTTACAACCCTAGACAAAAAGATTTCGTCTTGCGCGAAAACGGTCACAAATTTACAGAAAGTCGTTACAACCCTAGAACTAAGGCTGGACGACCTTGAAAATCGTTGCAGACGATCAAACCTAATTGTGTATGGTGTGCCAGAAGAGGACAAAGAAAAGGAAGACGCGTTAGAACTTGCAGTAAACGAAAAAATTATCAAAAAAGTCGTCAAAGTTGAAGCTGTAAGTATCGAACGTGTTCATAGATTAGGAAGGCCAGATACCACTAAAACAAGACGAATAATTCTTAGACTTCTCGATTTTAGAGACAAAACTAAAATCTTGAGAATTTGTTTCAAACTAAAGGGATCAGGTTTTTCGATTTCCGAAGATTTTTCACCTCGCGTAAGAGATTTAAGAAGAAAATTATGGAATTCTGCCAAATCAAGGAAAGAATCCGGTGAAAAAGTGAATCTAATTTATGATAAACTGCGAATAAATGGCGATATGTTCTACCGGGGTGAGGAAAATAATAGTATAGCCCCTTTGAAATCTGGTCCCGTCAATCCTGATCCAAAAAACCAGCAACGCGACCCTCGAAGCCTGCGTTCCCGCCGAACTTGATATCCCACTTATCATTTTTGAACATAAACGCTCGCAGCATATTGAAAAAAAAAAACTGATTCACTTGAAGCCTTCTATCTTACATATGAACCAGACTTTCTAACACTAACAGAAACTTGGCTAACAGCTGATATTAAAGATCTTGAGATAGCCCCTTCCAAGTACGCCATCATCCGGAAAGACCAGACGACACGAGGCGGAGGCGTGGTCATTCTAGTAAAGAAGGGAATCCCGTTTTCAGTGTTACCCGATGTTGCGGATGTTGAGGCTATCTTTTGTAAGCTGTGTTTCGCGTCTCGCTCTGTAGTCGTGGGCTGCGTTTATCGCAGTCCTTCTTCCGGCCTCGACACATTGCGCCGGTTGCATGAATACACGGAGCACTATGCATCAGGGTCGAGATTAATAATCGCAGGTGATTTTAATGTTCCCGAAGTGAACTGGCAGACAATGCAGCATTATTCACCCTGTGTGGAAGTATTATTTGATTTTATGTTATCGTTCAACCTGACTCAAATTGTAATTGAACCTACACGCGCACAGGGATCCAGCTGTTCCATACTAGACTGAATATCCCTCAGCAATCACTTTATAAATGAAGAAACTAAATTAAGTTTGCTAGATAGCATTTCTGATCACAAGATCACCTTTTGCACTGTACCACTTCATGACACCGTTATTCCTCAGCAAATTGTCACATACCCTGACTGCAGTAAAGCTAACGACACAAGTATACTTGATTACCTGATTAATGAATACGACTCGTTCCTGCAACTTTCACTTAACAGCAGTACGGACATCGATACCTTGTGGCTCGCGTTTAAAGTGATTATATCTCACTGTAAAACCAATTACATACTAACTAGAAGAAAGAAACTTGGTAAGTGTAATCCATGGATAACTCGCGATGTTATTCATGCCAAACGTAAAGTAAGCCGAATGTGAAAATTGCTGAAAACTAAGCCATTCAAGTTCACGCATCACGATCTCAGCGCAGCTATCTAATGTATGAAATAAAAAATTAAGACAGCCAAACAGTTCTACTTCACTAATACACTGACAAACTTTTTGAAAACTGCTCCAACTAAGTTTTGGAACTACATTAACCCAAAGAATCGTAACGACAATGGAGCCTCAAATGAAGAAAACAGAAACTCTGCTAACTTGCTTACCGACTACTTCTGCTCCGTTTTCACAGAGGACGATGGCACAATACCACAAGCAGGCTCTACTAGAAATTAGCCACTAGAGCCACTTACACTAACCGAAACAGGAATACTTAACCTACTACTGAACTTAGACCCAAAGAAATCACCTGGACCTGATAGTATACCAAATGCATTCCTTCGCAGATACGCTCGCTGGATGGCCAAGTATTTATTAATATTTTTAACAAATAACTGTCCTCAGGTTCCCTCCTAAGGATTCGAAAACAGCTTAAGTAAAACCAATTCGTAAATCGGGAAGCCAAACAGAAGCCTCTAACTACAGGCCAATCTCACTAACATGTACACTCTGTAAACTACTAGAACACATTATCTTAAAGCACATAACCAAACATCTTGAACAGGAACAAATGCTAACAGCTTGTCAGCATGGTTTTCGCAGAGGAGCTTCCATGGTCACACAACTAATTGAGCTTGTTCACGATGTATCATCAAGCATTGATCAACAGAAACAAATAGACCTAATCTTTCTAGATTTTTCAAAAGCTTTCGATCGCGTAACACATAGGAAATTAATTTATAAACTCGAACTTACCTTGGAGAAAGGACCTATTCTCGATTGGATCAACGACTATATTACTAATTGCACGCAATTTGTAGAAGTAAATCAGCAATATTCAAATAAATCGAGCGTCAGATCCGGCATTCCACAAGGAAGTGTTCTGGCTCCAGTTTTATTTCTTATATACATTAATGACCTGCCATTTAATATTCCTGTCAACGTTAGACTTTTTGCTGACGATTGCGTTCTGTTTCAGGTAATCAATTCGTATAAGGATCCTTTAGTTTTGAATGACGCTTTATCATTAGTATACAAATGGTGTAACGAATGGCAAATTACTTTGAACATTAAAAAATCGGCTACACTATCAATTACGAGGAAAAAACACAAATGAGAATTCAACTACACTCTAAATAACGCCACACTTAAGGCAGTGAAGGAGTTCAAGTAACTTGGCTTAACATTAACACATGACTTTAGATGGAAACGCCATGTTAACAACGTTACCTCGACCGCACAAAAAAATTGTTCTTTCTAAACAGACGCCTAAGACTAGCACCCCCAAACACAAAGCTACTAGCGTACAACACATTTGTCAGATCAGTATTAGAATATGCTAATGTTGTTTGGTTTCCTTTCACTAAAGAACTCCTTAACAAACTGGAAACAGTTCAAAGGAAGGCACTAAGATGTATTTACAATAAATATAGGTTAACCAACTCACCCACAGAATTGCTAAAACAGGCCGGTATCCTTACCTTACAAAACCGAGCAAAGCTTGTGCGGTTTAAAATGATGTACCAACTTATTCATAAAGAATAAAAAATAGACAGCTCAAAATACTTATCCATAACACAAACACAACCCACCCGACATGAACACACTCTATCATTAAACAAACACCCAATTCACACGGAAAGTCATAAGCATTCCTTTTTTCCTTTAATGAAGCGTGAATGGAACAAGCTGGACCCTGCCATTACAAACAGCCCAACCATATCTACTTTTTTAACATTAGTCGAAAACAAATTGCATGCTTCACAATTCTGACCTACCTGTGTTACCATTCATTTCTGCGCCATTTTATTCTATCTTATTGTATATATTATCCCAATTCATTTATAGATTATCACCTCGTGTGTGTGTGTGTGTGTGTGTGCGTGTGTGTGTGTGCGTGCGTGCGTGCGTGCGTGCGTGCGTGCGTGCGTGCGTGCGTGCGTGTGTGTGTGTGTGTGTGTGTGTGTGTGTGTGTGTGTGTGTGTGTGTGTGTGTGTGTGTGTGTGTGTGTGTGTGTGTGTGTGTGTGTGTGTGTGTGTGTGTGTGTGTGTGTGTGTGTGTGTGTGTGTGTGTGTGTGTGTGTGTGTGTGTGTGTGTGTGTGTGTGTCCTGTGCGAGCTGATTCCAGCTTGCGCCAGCAAATTTCCTAACTTCATCCACCCTGCTAGTTTTCTGCCGTCCTCAACTGCGCTTCCCTTTCCTGGACTCCCTTTCTGTAGCTCTAATGGTCCACCGGTTATCTACCCTACGCGTTACATATGGCCTGCCCAGCTCCATTTTTTTTCTCTTAAGAGGAAGGTTTAGCTCGGGCCCAACTCCGATGCCGCCTTTTCAAGTACATGTAAAACGGAGGAATGCTTTTCTGAGATAACCAACCACTGGGCCGATTGCAATAAAATTTGTTGCATTTTAGAGAAAATGTTAAATTCTAGTGGATTTTAATTTAGGGCTCATTTAGAGCGGGATTTTGATTTAGGGCTTGAACACTTTTAGAAGGATCTAAAAAAATTGTAGGTTAAAAAAACACGGAAGCCCGAAGTTTACAAATTTTTCCGTCTGCATCAAAAGCAGATATCGCCATTCTGTAAATTGCATCCGTTAGAGCATCTAAAGCGGACAAACTTGTTATTTACAGCTTACGTGAATTCGTTACGATGTTTACAAGGGTTTCGCAAAATTCTTACTCACATAATAACAGTGTACTACAGAGTGGTGCAACGTTACTAGACTAGCTTCAGTTGTAAAACTCTCCGCCCGTGCGCTTACAGCCGCGTCGCCACTCCTTTGACAGCCGGCAGATGGCGGCGCCATTCCATCGAGCTCCCCTGCAGACGCCTCACCGCAGCCTTGAGCTCTTGCGGACAGGCAGCTTGTGCGTGTTCCACGCTCGCTAGCGTTCTCCCTTGTCCGAATTAGTGATACCATGAGAAAGCTCTATCCACCTACAGCAATAAGGCTTATCGGGCTAGTTGGTGCATACTGAAAGAAGGGTAAACTGCACGAAGGGAAGAAACGCATACGGCGAAACGCAGAAGCTGCGTTTGTAAATGTCGTGTGTATTTCCTGTCGCCTTAACGTTTCGCGCAGTTTACTTCTTACCTAGAGCAGCTTGGCTATAAACGATCTGCGCTTCTTGTGCGTCTTCACATTGTCCCCCACTTGAACGTGACAAGGTGAGACCAACCGCTTTTCCAGTATTCTGCTCTCTTCGTTTGCGTTTTTTTTTTTCGGCGGCTTCGACAGGTACGAGGGAAGGTTCGGGAACACTTTCGGCACCGCATCCTCGGCAAGTGTCCACTTGGCTCGTGGCACCTCCCTCTGTCCGTTGATAATATGCACATAACACTTTAATATGTCCTGCTCATGAAGTGTAAATCACACACCTTGTATTTCGCAGAGAGTTCCCGGTTGGCACGAGGAATCGCTCTGTTCCACGCCGAGCGAAGCGTCGCATTGCTGGGAGCACAGAAGAAGTGGCGCGCCGAACTGTCGACATCGTTCCGATAGCCGCTTGTGCAGCCAGCTACGCAGCAAGTCAGCATCGTCTGCTGATATTCTTAACAAACGGGGCGAAGGCTACAGTATCGCGGATGACATGCTTGCTGAAATCCGCCGTCAACAACGAACCACCGAATACACCAACGCTGCCCCGCGGGCTTTGTCCGGCGCAATGAGCGTCCGGGGCACGTCCACGCCAGGCGTCCCTCAGATCAAGTCAAGCATGGGCTTCAACTTAAGTTGCGTTCTTGAATAGGTCGAATACGGCGGTCACCACCGTATTCAAGAACGCAACTTAATTTGAAGCCCACGCTTGACTTGATCTGAGGGACGCCTGGCATGGACGTGCCCAGGACGCTCATTGCGTTTCCTCTGGCGCGTTCACGACAGGCGTCATTTAGATCAAGTCAAGCATGGGTTGCACCCGCGTAGCCGGCTAGTGAGGAAGTGAAGCTGGGTGCGACTCCAGCGCCACGAAGGCGCGGGTGGGTGGCGGTTCCGCGCAACGGCGCCGAGTTTTACAACTGAAGCTAGTCTAGTAACGTTAGAGTGGTGTACGAGTGTAATAAATAAATTTTGTCCGCTTCAGATGTACTAGTAGATGCAATTTACAGAATTGTGATATCATTACGTATTGCTGAGTTACAGAGTTGTAAACTTGATAGTGTCGTTTTCTGAAAATTTACGATTTCTGACAATTTTTATTAAACATTCACGGCCTAAATCTAAGCTACAGTGTCTAGGTTTTAACCATTTCTTCTGAATACATCAAACTTCACCAAATTTGGTGCAGTTGGTGCCGAGAAAAAGTATTTTCTCCTTTCCCATGCATAGATAGGAGTCCCTAAGCTAAAGCTTCCTTTTAATGTCAACTAAAATATTGGCTATCCCCGTTTGATCTCTGATCCACACCACTCTTTTTTGGTCTCTTAACGTTAAGCCAAATATATTTCGTTCCGTCGTTCTTTGCATGATCCTTAACTTGTTCTCGAGCCTCATTGTTAGCCGCCAAGTTTCTACCCCCTATGTCAACACCAGGGCAACAACTTAGAGGTCAATATTGTTACGTGGAAGCGCAGTAGGGGAACTATATACAAGGTGTATTTACAAGGGGTAGCAAGCACTGGCCAACATGGAAGCCAGTCGACATCAGATGATGATGATATCCTCAGCACATGGCTCGTACCCACTCCGGGGGATTGGCCAAGAATTGGGCACCTGAACTTTTATATACGATTTTTGAAACTACTGTTGCAGTGCAATTTAGTAATCAGAACAGACAGATTAATTTTCCTAAACTGCACTATTTATAATATAAATGTCATGCTATACAACAAATAAAGCACGTCGTCGTCCTCAGATCAGCCAGAGGCCACCTATGGGTACCTCCCACTACATCACAGTGTCAACATAATCTTCTTATAACAGCACGTAGCATGGCCCCCGGCGGCAGAAGCGCTGGCCCTGCGCCACTAAGGACCCACAACAGAGAAAGGTTGGTAATGCTTGAGCCTCGAAACGTGGACGACGTCGCTGGTCAACGGAACAGCAGATGTAGTCGGATTGGCGTACACAATCTCGTACGTAACGTCGGTCACTTGTTGAAGTACGCGGTATGGGCTCGTGTAACGAGAAAGGAGTTTTTCGGGAAGGCCCACACGTCGGGAGGGGGTCCAAAGCAGCCCGAGGGCACCCGGAGCAAAACGTTCGTCGCGTTTTCGCTGGTAATAAAGGCGTTTCTGATTGTCTTGGGAACCAGCAAATCTACTACGGGCTATTTGCCACACGTAATCAGGCAGGGCAATGGCGTCGCGTGCATATTCGCTAGTAGAAGTTGCAGGGGCAGGAAGATATGTGTCCAACGGTAAAGTTGGTTCATGCCCGAACAATCTATGGTATGGTATGGTATGAAGAACTTTATTGAGTCCTGAAGGTCAACCCTGGGTTGACGTGGGCCGCTCCCACGTTGGGACTGTCAGGCCGAGCCCTTCAGCCACATCGCGGGCTTTCTGGACTGCCCGTAATTGATTAGAGAGTGATTCACTGTGTAGCATTTGCCGCCACCATTCTTGTTCCTTGTCACAGTCTGTGAAGACCGCGGGGCACTGCCAAAGCATGTGGTCAAGAGTAATGATGCCATTGCACTTATTACAATTGGTTTGAATTTCCCTCTCCGGATAGATCCTGTTAATAAAATCTGGACTTGGGTATGTCCTTGTCCGTAGCAAACGTAATCTGACCGCTTGGGCTCTGCAAAGCTTACCGTGTGGCAATGGGTATTCCCGTCTGCTTAAATAATGATGCTTCGTGATTTCATTATATGTTAATAATCAATCCCCGTGTCCCCCGGGTGAAGTGTAAGTTGCTCGGTCTTGAAGAGCACGGCTAGAAAGTCCTCGTGCTGCTTCATTTGCCACCTCATTGAGGTTTCTTCGAGTTCCGTCCACCACCCCCAGATGTGCAGGAAACCAGCGGATTTCGATCCTCTCACTGTTGACCTTGTCTAGTAACCTGGTTGCTATCCGTGTCACATATCCGTTAGTAAAGTTGCGTATGGCTGTTCTAGAGTCGCTGTAAATATGTGTCCACCGATTTGCCCGGATGACTAAGGCGATCGCTACTTGTTCTGCTACTGTTGGGTCCTTGGTATATAGACGGTGATGGCATCCCGTATGTTACCTTGAGTGTCTACAATAGCATATTATTATTAATATTGATATATCAATATGGTGTATGCCTCGTTCTCGCTTAACACTCAAGCGAAAACTGATGTATATAAATGTATCACAACATCAGCGCGTGCTGGTCTTCAGTGAACAAAAGCTTGATGCTTTTTATTAGCCGTGTTTAAATGAATACGACAATGGCGCATTGCATAGCATTTCCTGCACATCGCATAATGTAAGCAACGGTAATGCGCTAGGAAGAAAATAAACGCAGCGCGGACGTTGCTGTGTATTGCGAACGGTCGCTGTGACATTAAGGCAGTGCTTATCAAACTAAGTAATTTACGTTCGAAGAAGTGGGACTGATTTGTGTAGTTGGTAATCCATTAATTTCGTTTCAAGAGGGTGTTTTAAGACCCAGAAAGACAAGGCAACAGGCAAGGACGAAAAGCCTTACAGGTCTAAGATGGGCACAGAAATGCTCATGCATACGATTTGTCTACGTCAACAACCTCTTTCAATATAAGGAAAAGCATCAAACCTCCTGCGAAGCACGCCCTTGTGCACTACGATTTCTACTTTTTTCTGGAGTTAAAAAGGTGTGGGGAACAACGTAAAGAACGCATTGCCAGACCCATATCTACTTGTTGTTTTAATGCTAAAGCATTATATTGCTCATGAAGCGGAAAATCTGGCGGCATGGCCGGAGATCTACAAAAAGTCACGTGGTCACAGCCAATCAACGGGAGGCGCGCGCCGCGTTGGCCGCTGGGTTCCTTGAAGCACCACCAGATGGTGCTCACCTCCACGCATCCGCGGCAGCAGCGGCGCCTGCCGTACGGGGGAAAGAAAAAAAATGCGCGCAGCTTGCACTAGTGGTGCAAGGCTGGAGCAAACAGCTGAGCTTGTGATCGACTAAGCTACAGCAAGGGTCGCTATCCCGACGACGCTGGATAGTCAAACGCAGACTTTCGCGTTCTCATTCTCGAAACTCGGGATCTTCGACTCAACGACGCCTCTTCTCGGCTGCAGCATCAGCACGGTATTCCGGATCGGCTCACCGCCGACGCGCAGATTCTCGCTTGGCCGCACAACGCGCTTCACGATGCGGCCTGGCGAAGCGTTTACATGTCTAGGCGAAGCGAGGCACATGTGGTTTCTAGGCGACGCGAAGTGAAGTCATGGCTAAACTGAGCACGTGCGGGGGTTGTAGCAGCTCGGTGCGTTGGTGCGGAGCGGCGGCGAAGCGAGGCGCAGCTGGGCCGAGTGGTTGCTAGGCAACGCGTGGTGACGCCATCGCAAGGCACAGTTTCTGGTCTACGCTATACGGGCCAACCTCAGTCTTAAACAGCTCCGCTGTTAAAAAGGAACCAGAAAGCTCGCCTTCGCGCATAGCGTTCGCCGCAAGCGTTCCCCGGTAAAGATTGCGGCCGCATAAGCTGCATTTGCAGCGGGAAGCGGCAACTGTGTAGCCGATCTATGTACTAAAGCGCCGCGCTTCGCGGCGCTGCCAGTCGGTGCGGTGATTTCGGTGAGTTCTGTCGTGCGCTCCGATGGCCGAACCTTCGACTTCGACTTCTCAGTCCGTAGCTGCGCCCGGCTCCTTTGGACGTCCATGACAGATTATCTTAGCAGCTGAGCCTGTAGCTGACCTGCACTGAAGAGCGAAGGAAACCCCAGAAGGATATCCGCACGATGTTATTATTGAGCGACTCTCCCTCCAACCAATAACCTCTTGCAGTCCACCCACCCGCATGTCCCTCTCCCCAGAAGTTTGTGTGTTCTCTTTTCTTCATAATGTCGATTTGCTGTACTGTTCTGTAAAGCAATATCGAGTCCACTTGTTTTCATGTTTGTGCGTTTAAATAAGTTTCCTTTAGCTCCCAAGAGTCAGGGCGGGTTAACAAGTTCAGCACAACCGGTTTGCTACCCTACACATGGGAGCGGGATGAGGGGGAATGAAAGATGGGGAGGAGAGAGAGAGAGAGCACACAGCACAGCAAAACACATCGTAAGTCACAGTCCGTCACTCTTGCGTGGTACGTGACATCACTGTCACAGCCGCTAGTCGAAGCCCGTTTCTTTTAAAAACCTAAGTAGTCCTTTCGTCGCCTTCAGCTGCGATGTGTTCTGTTGACGACATGTGAGAATCACTTCAACTGACATTGGTCTGTTGTCAAGGTGCGCTAGAACGGACACCAGGGACTGTCTTTGAACATTATATTCAGGACAGTCGCATAGAATGTGTTCTAGCGTCTCCTCGCAAAGACAGGCATTGCAAAGAGCGTTGCAAAGAGAAAGGATGCATAGAATGGCAGGGAGGTCAACCAAAGGTAGTTCCGGCTGGCTACCCTGCACGGGGGGAAGGAGTAGGGGGATAAAACGAGGAAGAGAGTTGAAGTGGGAGAGAGATAAATAGAGACGAGCACAAATAAACCACGTACACTAAGAGCGGTAGGCGGCGGCGTTCTTAAAGTCTATCGTGAAGGCCTGTAGACCGCAGGAACCTTAGTAACGCGAGTAAGGCCTTTAACGTGGATGTTCTTTGGGAGCACACACCTCAAGCTTTTAGTTCTGATAGTTTACGATTGTTCGCTATCTAGTCTAGGTCCAGTTCTCTGCACAGTACTTGTCTCTCGCCACTATAGCGCGGGCATACACAGATAATGTGTACGAGCGTCTCATCACAGCCACATGTGTCGTACAGGGGCTTTTGGCCATCCCAATAAGGAAGGCATATGAGTTCGTAAATGCAACGCCTAGCCACAGACGGTACAGCATTGTCTGTTCACGTTGTGGTAACCCAGGTGGTAGATGCATCCGTATATCCAGAGACAACGAACGCAAACGACAGATGGTGAAAGCGTTCGAGTCAAATTTACATTGTTTTATATGGCAAACTGCTTCGGCGTACGACCAATCCGCTTAACGACCAGAGTCACGGAACGAATCAAGTTCATGAATCTCGGGGCAGTACAGAAAAAAAAAGGCCCAGAGCAGTACAGAAAAAAAAAACGGAGGCTAAATTTGCTAGAAATCATTTTCCCTCATGCCAGTGGTTAATCGCGCGCTGTTGCAAGCGCTCTCCACTGTTTTTGACAAGATGAAAGGTCTCTACACGTATTCGTGGTATCGCTGTCGATCAGGAACAGTTAAATATTTACGGGTGAAGACAAGTGCAGATCTAGGAGTATACCTGCCCCGACGTCATTTGGCTGGACATTCAGTCAATTAACCCGCACGGTCACACAGCTTTCAGTCAAAAGGAGACTCTCACAGAGAAAATTAGCATATTTTGACATTGGCACCACCATGGCAACCGAGAGTTTCACGGGATCACAGCGACAACCACTCCCCACAAAAAAAGAAAAAAAAAGGAAAAAGAACGAAAACAAAAGGAAACGTTCAGTGCATGCTGACCCGCTTCTGCTTCATCTTTTGGCAGTGGTTACGGTGATAGAGGAACCGTCATCGTCGGCCAATAATGGAATCCGCTATTCGGGCATGGTGGAAGACTGATAGGAGCGCATACTACCCTGATGAGGCTTTGACGAAACTGAATCGACTGACTACGGCATCGTGACACGTTGTTAAGGCGGAGCGAAATTCTGTCACTGGCGCTCAGCATCAGCCGTGCAAGGTGGCGTGTTCGTGCGCGCTGGTAATGGCGAAAGCGGCAACATTTTTCAAGCTTATACTATGTATGTCGATCGTGCTCTCGTCCATTTGCAAATGGAAACCGAAGAAGGCAGCGTGACCATCAAGGAGCCCATTCACGACGTCTCTTAATCGTTCAGCGCTGCTTGCATGGTTCGATGGCCACTTTCTATTGGCTCTCGCTCGTTGTGATGGAAAAGCGTTCATTTACTGCCTCGACAGCACAGCAGGACCAAAATTGTTCTCTTATGACTAATGAAATCAGAAAATTCACTTTACAAAGACAATAGAAAGATAAGAATGGCATAAGACTGTCGAGCAGAACGGTAGATGCGTTTCGTTTCTCCCGCACTTAGGTATATCGCGCCAAAGTGCATTGCAAGACAGGAAATTCGTAGCTTCCGCTCTGCCTTCCCCGTCGTGCAGTCGCACAAAAACGAGCTGCGTGCCAATCTTCTACGCCTTATGCGTCAGGCGCAATCCACGAAAACATCAGCGCAAACTCTCAAGTGTATTAGAATAGCGCGCAAATATATATCTTTCATTCAGAGAGCGCTTCAGCTTGAGGCCAATTTTCATAACCCTCTTTAAATACATGAGTAACACGAGAACAAGGTGAGAGCAGGAGCCAACGTTTCGACAAGTGGACTTGTCTTCTTCAAGGCGACATATGCTCTCCTCGGCACAGTATATGTAGGTAGGGTTCTTCTAAAGGGGAGAGAAGGTAAGGCGGGTGGGTGAGGTAACGAGGGAGAGTGTGTTAGCGGCGAGGGTATAGAATTGAAAAGAAATATAATGCACTACTGATAGTCGGTGGAGGAGTTTGAGGCAGCGCCGTGTGTTAGCAGGTTGACGTGTCATGGCAGGTTCCTCTTTTCATGGAAGGGGTCTGGACAAGGGGGGGGGTGTCTGCTCCGCTGGAGGTCAGTGAACTATCGTGTCTGACAGGGAGAATAAATGTAGCCGCGGAAAAATGGTGTTTGGGCGCACAAAAAAAAAATGGTAAAGCGGGAGGGGGGGAGGGGGGCGTAGATATATAGATAAAAGGGCGAAAGGCTTGAGTGAAAGCAGAGGGAGGTTGGAATATTATTTACAATCGAATAACAAATAAAAAAACAACAAAGCAACTCAATGAAAAATAGCTAAGTGCTGTTGCCTATGCTTTTCAATTTAGCATGGCGAATAGATTCTAAAGCTCCCTTAGAAACGTTCATGCCTATTGGTTGCAATGTACTGAACTTATGAATGAGGTATGATTCTCTATATTTTCTGTCTCGCGCAGAACGAAAATTTGACTGTAGTATGTAGATTTTAAGTTCATCAATGTTATGGCCTGATTGGCTGAAATGTTCGGCGACGGCTTTGGGAAGCTTTTTAGCTGTGTCTGCGCGATGTCCGTTTAGCCTGATGTTCATTGATTGTCCCGTTTCGCCGATATATTGCTTCTTACAGAAGGAACACTCAAGCATATAAATTACATCGGAGCTACTGCAAGTAAAGCTAGTTTACTCTCGCTAACACACTCTCGCTCATTACCTCACCAACCCGCCTTACCTTCTCTCCCCTTCGGTAAGAACCCTACCTATATATACTGTGCCGAGGAGAGCATATGTCGCCTTGAAGAAGACAAGTCCACTTGTCGAAACGTTGGCTCCTGCTCTCACCTTGTTCTCGTGTTACTCATCGTCTTGAATCGCCATCTCCCGCATTCCCCTTGTTTTCCCTGGATCTTTAAATACATGTTATACACGCAGAAATGCTCTCATTAGGCAACCACTACCCCTATTTGAATGCTATCTTCGTATTTAAGTGAAGTAAAGTTATATTGATTGATGGAGGCCATTTCTGGTTCAGTCCCTTAAATGTTCTTGTTTTCTTTTATTCAAAAATTTCCCAGAATAGCTCAATGAAAAAAAGCATTTGCTCCTAGTACACAACTACATAGCTCTTCACCAAAAACATTCGTTGTAATTCTGTAAGGTATACCAACTATTAAAACGTCTCAAGCGGACAAATATATTAGTTTATATGCTGCGCAGAATGGTTACATTGTTTACGTGAGATTTGTAGAAATTCTATTCAGAAATTATTGGTTTTCAAAGCAATGTATTATCAACACCTTTTGTCCGTTTTAGGCGTCCTAATATAACGTGATATCAGTTTTTCTTGCGGAGTTTCGGAGTTATAAACTTCACGCTTCATTTTTTAATGCTTGAATTTTTGGTAACCTTCATAGATATTGCGCACCTAAATGAACATTCTGCCCTGAGCAGTCATTACACTGCACTTATCTTTAAAACGTTGCATTTCTATTAAAATTGACAGCGAAGTTGCCAAATGTGAGTGCTTATGCGTTTTACCTCTATTTTAAGTATGGAGGATCCGAGATAAACTATAATTTTACCCCTGAAAGTTTGCATTGGTGACGCTGCAAAATCCAGTAACAGAATTCACTGCGATTTTTTTTTTCGCTTGCAGGACAAGCCTCACGAACAAGCGGGCGAATTTTTTTAGAAGAGAAGTATCCGTACCTGCTACACATGGTCTTCATAGTGACTCCGATACCGAACAGATCCGTTGTAGCGAAGGTGCCCCAAAGAAAGCTGTAAGCATTTTCCCATACCTTCCCAGTAGCTAAACTTGCAAGCATTTCATACAACATGAAAGGAGTGGCTGCTGGGAATGCCGCAGTATTGTTTGTTTGTTGTTTGGTTGTTTGTTTGTTCATTTGTTTGTTTCTTTTTGCTTTGTTTTGTTTTAATTAAAGTGGCTCACTGTAATCGTGTCTCAGAGTACGGTGACCCGGCCTACCGCCCTTGATAAGTGGCGCTCGGGTGGAGCGATTGCTGGCAGCGTTTGCAAGGCTAGGTCCGCCTGGGGCAAGCAACTCTCCTCCTCTTCCTATGGTGTGCAAAAAATAGAGTGTACTACGGCTCATATGAACAAGTACACTATATGCAGCACGTGTGTGGTGAGTGCAGGCATCTGCTGAGGCTTGGAAGTTTATACAGGGCAATCAAGCCAGAAAGAGATACAAGTTTTTATGAGATGCCGGAGATGTTAGCCTGGCTGATCGCCTGGCATGCTACTCGAGGTGTTGGGTGATTGATAGCCAGGATATACATATCAATCGAGACGTTACGTCAGTGATGCGAGCACGTCACGTTAGTTCGTACATGCACGAGAAGCAATGTGCCTTTGCATAAGAAGCAGTGCGACCATACTTGACTATTTAAAAACGTAATTACGATTGGGAAAGCGAAGGTAAAACAGAAACGCAGGAAGTGTTAGAAGCGTTATGTTTCAAAAAGCTGGGTTCTGACAATTGTGTGAATGTGCCGTCCCTGTTCCTAATGATAAAGAGCTTCTCTTCTTAGGCATACCTGTGCGTAATGTTGTACTGGTTATTGTGAAGTGACCATGGCCATGCTTTTACGCACATGCCCTTTCGGTCTGTTGGGGACAACGTTTTTAGAAATAAAGTCCGTTGTGAGATCAGCCTCCTATATACCTTCAACTTTGTCTGTGGATTCCTCTCTGTTATTTCTCGCTTATCTTTCTGTTCATTGGAATTGTCCTGCTCAATACCATACAATGGGGCCTAGTCAGTCTGACGTCCTATTATCCTTTATTCACCTTACCCCCTTTTCCCAGCACAGGGTAGCCAGCCGGTCTGAGAACTGGCTAACCGCCCTGTCTTCCCGTCTATTCCTCCTTCCTTCCCGAAGGAGATGTCAGACGGAACTATGAAGTGGGGGAGCGGGTGCAATCTATCGTGCGAAGTAGAATGTGTCAATGTAGCGTGTGAGGACGAGACCTGAAGACAGAACGTTTGTCTTCGAGCTTGTCGCATGTTCTCATATTAATTGCTTTATGCTATATCTAACTATATAGAGATGCGACTTTCCAGTTTTAACCGAAAAACATCAAGCGGAAAATACGTTCTTAATTAAGTTAAAACGGAAAGCAGCTGATTTTTTAAATACTTATTGTTATTCAACTTTATCGCAATCTGCGTGACGTATCACAATAAGTGCGACTGCCACCCATAAGAACGCATTTAATGCTGAAGACTGCACTTGCTATACGCTTAATCGAAATGTTCGTGTTAGTCGATATGTTAAAAAAATGTGGTTGATCCCTCTTATATAGGAATCGGTATAGAACACGAAAGTGAAACGTGTCTTCACAGAAGTAGTGTAATGTTTATTGCACATTGATATATAATGTCTATTGGTGTTTTGTGGCTAAAGCGCCCTTAGACGTTGATGCACCCACGCTGACGCCTGGTGGCACGTCTCCTCCATCACGACTACCAACGTCGATGACCATGAGCAACCGTCGTGCATATGGAAGCTGCACTACGCTGCACACGCTAGCACAACGCGAAAGACGAAGCACGTAACTGACACACTAATACAACGCGCAAGACAAAGCACGTAACTGAATCGTCACCGAGTCAAATCAGCGCGTACAGCGCGTCGTAATTGCAGCCTCCGCGATCAACTTCAGAAACATTTTCAGAGCTAATTGCAAAGGCCACGCTCCGCTGTGCTGAGTACGGTGAACGCCACTACCAACGCCACCTAGGTGGCGTTGGTAGTGCTTCTTGATGCCAGCGTCCCTTCGAATGCTGGCATCGAGACGTCGTAGTGGTGAGACCACCGAAGCGTTCACTGTCGGTGCGCGTTAGTGTCATAATGCAGTACTTCTCTTTTCTGCTCGTAGGCGGCGGCACCGCCCCGAACAAGAGCGCGGGTACACGGAGGAGTGTTAGATATATAAGGCGCGTCTGAAAAGCAAAAAGCATTGTTAGCTTCTGCGCAATTCAGAAATAGCTTCCATTCATTCTCCCGCAGGTTAATATACCATAATGCTGGTGAATTAACAAATAACAAATCATATGTGGGCTTTTAAATCACCGTGACAGTCTTCCTTACAGCAGTTATGCTTCACTTTGAAATTCTTTCATAAAATGTATGCTATAGTTGCATCAAAACGAACCCTTCGAGTGAAATTGTTCGAGAGACCAAAGTCGCATGCACTCCTTACTTTTTGCTTTATCGGCCGTCATGTGGGGCTTATTCTTGGCTCTATTGAAAGGCGGTTCAACTTAACCCTGAGAACTATAACAAACGTACACGCTAAGGTAAAAAAAAAAACGTGTGGGGAGGTTTGATGTAGTGTCATAAACGGATGGGTTCTGTATCAACATTTCAGGATACTCCTACACCGAGTTAGATACCACAATGTCAGAATTCCGCAATGCCCACTGAGCCTTTATTGCTACTCAAAGGCAATAATGGCGTAATCAGATACCCTTTAACACTCCTAGCCCATTCCATGTTGTGGACGATGCCAGAATTTTTTCATATACATTCCTAAGTTAATTGTTATTATGTGGGCCTATTGTCAATGTAGTATTTCAAACCTTTAGGTTAGTGCATTAGCCATGGAACATTAACAACATCATCTCGGCTACCGGCTGGCGAGCAGAGCGCGCACTCCGTCGCGTCGACTGCTGAGCGCGTGCTGCGATGGACTTTCACCGCTGTGCTGCGGCTTAACTATGCCCGGTTCGAGTCTGCTGTATTCGTCGATCCAAGTGTCCCCGCTCACACCGCGGCAGACGCCGCATGCCATCCCTCGACGGCCGTGCACCCGTTGCATTTGCTCACGCTTCCACACTCTGAAACAGTGGACATTCAGCAAAGAAATTCTTCGGCGTACCACGCGACCTCTCATACCTCCGCGTGGTTCCGACCTCCCGGGTGGTCTCACCGTCAAGAGGAGGTATCGCTCAGAAGAGTTCGCGTGATTGCGGCTGTCGCAGCCTCCATCCACGCGCAATGTGGATATATCGACGCCTTTTCTATATGCCCGTACTGTCCTGTGCCAGTGCGGGAGGCAGACCTGCGGCACTTGCTATGGACATGCCCTGGTCTGCAGATGGCTCGTCGACGTCATTTGACCCGTGTGGGTCTTCGCCCCAATCAGCCGCCAGATTTACACAAGTGGATTTATGGCCCTTATCACCGTTTCTTTTCGGACTTTATGCGGGAGACAGAGCTTCATGACCATGTGTAACCTTTCCGTTCATGACCATCTGTAAGTATCCCGCAAGATCGAGAGGTCGTACTTCATGACACCAGTGCAGTGACAACGCCTTGAACATTTAATTTATTTGCGCATGCTAAACGGTGAAGGCGCTGCTAGACTGACAGAAAAGGAGTGACAGTATTTGAATGCGTCTATCGAAAACCGCTAAAACTATGTTTCGTCATTAGCCACGGGCAGAATTCGCAGGACCTTTCATTCGTAAGTGCTGTTTGCCATTGGCCGGCCGACTACGTAGAGGACTAGAGTTGGTATTGCTGGAATCGGAACGCTATGCATGAAAGTTAAAAGGCTGATGCGATGAGACGTGCCACTTGGCGCATGGTTCGAGTAGGACTAGAGTGTCTTGTTGCAGGCACTCGAACACTATGCGCGATAGTGAAGAGGCAGATTTATTTTTGCGGGAAATCATGCAGTGAAAAACAAAGTTTATAGGCTTGTCAGAGGAATGTAAGTGATTGGCAAGTCTCTACCCATCGTAATATGGAGTCAACATTTTATAAAGGGCATGAATGCTTTGCGAAGTGATTGCGTTAACGCATTTATGTGAGCATGACGTAGCTTTCCTTCATATACCAACATTACATCTCGCTTGCTCACAAAAGGGAAAAGCCACGTATAGATTTTTGTGTTTCCAGGAGAAACCATGGAAAACTACGTAATTTAGCGACGGTGGCATTGACGGTACGCAGCGTGGCTCATGCATACACGAAAAGCACACTGTGATTGCAGCAATCAACTTCGATATTGAAACGTAAATAAAATTCATTACGCATCAAGAGGACTCTTTAGATGACACAATTTTTCATAACTGACCAGAAAAGGGAATTCACTTTTGACGTCTACAGTTTTGCACAGAGCAATCCTTCGCCTTTGCTGAAAAGCTTGTTCCTCCAATTATTGGACATCAACATTGTGTCGTTTTTTCAGTATACCCGTTATGGGGCGTCACTGTATTTTTGGCCACTAAAAAATCAGCGGGTAAACGTTTGATCTCAAACCGCGGAGCTAGCAACAAGCTTACTTAGTGAGTAACAGCTTCCTTTTTGCAAATTTAATTGGAGCCGTTAAAATGTTGCAGAAACAATCTTTTATACGTGACACAATTAAGTAACAATTTACACTGACTGTTTGTATCAGGTTCCATATAAGGACTTTCAAAATGAGCATAGTTTCTGTTATTAGCTGCTGCAGACAATACCTTTTTACGAAAAAAATAAAGAATACAAATTTCCGTTCTCAACTAAACTCGAGAACATAAGCACACCGTATGTTTGCGTTCAAACGTACCATCAAAATATAAAGTGCAACAAATGCAGAGACGTGTGCAAGAGGACCTGTTTTTGTCACTACCGGGACAAATACAGTTTCTCAATAGTATAAAAGAGAAATCGCAGAAACCATCATGCCTACCAGACACAATTCTAACTACCCTTACCGTGAGGAGCCTCATGGCCGGTTAAACACAAGCACCGTCGTCGGCTTCAGATCAATGGGGATGTCCGCAATGTTCGCACCAGTGTACGTCCGTTATCGTCGTCCGAAGACCACGCCCGTGGCAGGTGTGGTCCGCTCGAGGAGCCGAACGGCGCGAAAGCCGCTGCGTCACTGTCGTGGCAGGGTTTGCGAGGATGAGCACGAAAGCACAACTCAGCAGACTCAAAGAACTGTGCCGTGTGCCGCCTGGCCGCAGAGTGTCTCGGTTGCAGCTCCCAATTCCAGTTTTATGGCGCATAACGGTTCAGTGACTTTTTTTGTGAGGCGATCCTCGGAGCGCATCTCGCTCCCGCCTCCACTCATCCGTTCGCAGCCTGCAGAGGAGAGAGTTGGGAGACTGCCGCAAGAAGCTAAACAGCGTAATGCATGGGTTTCTCCCCCTGAGGCTGCACTTTACGTTGTTTTTTCATTTATTTTTTGCACTCCTCCCAGTCTGGTGCAAGGGTAGGTTGCCGCCGGCCCCGGGGCGTGGAGGGATCGACCTGGTTACCGGGATACTTCTAGCTGACCACGGAGACGCTCTCGGCTGCCATACCGGCGCGCGCGCCTCGAGAGATGGCTCGCCGCCTTTCGTTTCTGGTCTTTTTCTTCTTTCCCATCTGTCTGCCCGAGAGCTCCCTCCCCTGGTCGCTCTTGTGCTCCTCATTTTACGCTCACGATGCTCCTTACGAGAAACAAAGGGGGTCCAAATCGCTCGACCGTGAACGCTGCCGCCGGCCGAATCAACGGGCGCAGACGCGAAAAGAGCAAAGGGAGAGCCTGGAGAATTGTTTGGCCTTGAAAACACAGGAGGCCGGAGCGATGGCGCGCGCCCTCTCCTCTCTGTCGGCTTCCCTCCCTCGAGCAGAAAACCACCGACCCAATTTCACCCAGAGCGCCCGACTTTTCCCGACGACGCCGCGTCCAGCCAACGCTCTCCAGCAGGACGCGTTCGTGAAACCTCCGTTAAAAGGGCCTTCATGATAAGATGCGAGAAACTCTGGGCGCTCTGGAAGCTAGCGCCCCTTTATTCGCCCCTTTAATTACCGTACAAGTATACACGCAATTTTCCCTCTCTTTTCGCGTTTTATTTTTTATACAACCATTGGGACTCTTCTTTTTTTCTGGAACCAATGCGATGCCAGGGCGTGGAATTCTCAACCTACACTCCCAAGCGCTACGTGTGGATAGTTCAGAGGTATTACCGTGGTCCTCAAATGTATACGAAACAGGTGTTGACTTTTGACCGTGAGGCGGTGTACTGGGTCGAACTACCATGAAACAGCTGGCTTAATGAAGCCGGTCGTAGTGCGCAATAAACAAGCTCACACGCACAGTACTTGACTGAAGCCTGACATATAAAAACTGCATGAGAAAGAGAAAGCCAGAGACGTGAAAACTGTAATAGAAAGTGGGGTTGTTTGCTTGGCCACGTGCGTGGCACGTGAGATGAGGCGGGACACAAACACACACTTACACACACACGCACACGCACGCATACACACAAGGGGCGCAAGCAAGCACACGCTGTCAATTCTGTTTGCAAACTATCGTATGAATCGCATTGTCCTTATAGGAAAGCCTGAAGCGACTGCCTTGTGTGGCTTCGCAAATTCCCCCCTTCTGGAGGCACGGGACGAGAGATGTCGTAGCTTCAGTGCATGGGGCACTCTGAGACAAGTATTGCATGTGCACTTGTCATGAGAACATAATCTCAGTCACCTAGAGCTCCACGCGTGTAGGTTTGTATAGGACCCCAAATGCTGACATTTAAGCCCGATAATGTAGGCCACGTAGTTTTATTCGCTGAAAGCAGGGCTTCGTTCTGCCTTTCGGTGCGGCTCGTGAAATTTCCAAGGTCAGTTCAGACACCGCGCTGCAAACGCTACTCACCCGCCGTGGTGGCTTAAGCAGTAGCTATAGCGCATTGCACTGCTAAGTACGAGGTCGCGGGTTCGATTCCCGGCCGTGAGGGCCGCATTTCTATGGAGGCGAAATGCAAAGACGCTCGTGTAGCGTGCTTTGAGTGCACCCTAACGAAACCGAGGTGGTCAAAATTAATCCGGAGTCACACACTACGGTGTGCCTCATAATCATATGATGGTTCTGGCACGTAAGACTCTAAAACTTAATTTAATTAAGTGTCACTCAACAGCACACAGCCACGTCCCTGTAGAGAAAAGTACTGATATTTAGCTCGGAAAGCCGATGTGTACTGATGTAATAGCACGACCACGTTGAACGTTCACGATTATGCCGCACGAAACTACGCACAGCTAGACGTAGGTGCGAACAAAAAAAAAGTAATTAAATCAACCACTTTGTCACGAATACACAGAGCTAACGGGACATGAAACATACTAGTTTCACAGGGCAAGTTTGGAATACATAAGCTTTCATGAATATACTTTCTTTCTGCCTCCTCTATATAACGCGCTCAATGCTTGTGCATGTTTATAACAATACGGTCAATAAACGCGAGATCATTGTCGCTGAGTCCTTCAATCTTATTTACGGTTAACTGTTATAAAAAAATGTGAAATTTACGGATGTCTGGTAGCCATCTGGGAAATGGTGCGAGAGCTGCGACCATGGGCACTAACAAAGAAGTGCACGCTGCGCCAAATAACTATTCTCCGTCATTACAAGTCATTAAAATGGGTAAGTGAGCACTGACGCCACGATAACAGGATAGCTCCGAGCATGTTATATACTTATTCGCACATCTACTACTCCTGTTCACGCGATGAAGACTCATTACGGAAAATAGGGCACATTCTTACTGCCCATCTCAAGTTCTTGTATATGAGCCGCGACCAGCGCAAGCACCTTGGGGCGGTGCGTGCGAAGCTACCGATCGACTGAAAGGCTGCACGCATGGCCGACTTAAGTAGCGTAGCATTCCTCACCAGCGATGAATCACGTACAGCTAAAATTAAAGAAAAGCAGATGCACTTCGTGCCACTGACCTATCAAGTAATCATCCCTGCTTTGGGCAGGGTGTGTTTTGTTGTTGCTGCTACCGCAGATCATCTTGACCGCACTCCGTTCACTCAGAAAGTAATACATGGCCTACTCATGTTGTCGGAAGTCGTCTTATGACACGAGATCACTGGGCCAGGAAATGCATACCTGAAGAAAACGTTCTTTAATTAACTCGGTCTTGCGTTTTTGTGTCTCTTCGTTCCATTTGCTCTGCGTTTTGACAGAGTATAAATCAACTCGTTGAAATCTAGGTTTTCATGCGGCCCATTATTAACTCTGAACTTGTAGGAATTTTCTATTATCAACCAAAATTACATAAAACCTTCTTTATCTGATCAAAATGTTTCGCCCTACAGCCATCAACCATCACACTTGAACATCAAAGCGGCCAGAGGCGAGAGAGAGAAGCACGCTCTCTGGCACATCGGCCGGAAAGAAGACGAAGCATGAAAAATCGCAGTTTATGAAAAAGAAAGATACAAATTTTATTAGATCAATAGGAACAACACTCTTATTCTGGTACTTCTTTATCGCTTTTTCGCGTTCGTCCGCTCTCGTCCCACGCTTCATCCTGTTGCTCACAGATGTCGCAGGATGGGCATAGGCCTTCAACTTGGCAACCTTTCTTGATTTTCAGCCTTCTAACCAAGAAAGTTTGCTATGTGGCAAGGAACAGAAGCTACTGAAAATAATGAATCAGACGAGGACATGGCAAAGTCGGTAATATGTGGCTACACGGTGGGCGAAACATAGGGTGCTACAATTCCACGAGGTTTCTTTGGTTCCCCAAAGGTGACATGTAAGAAAAAAGCGTTGGAAACCCTTTTCTTCATAGCAGGTCGTTGTATCGCGCTGCTCAAACAATCTTGAATTGCCGGTGCTATTTCCTAAAAAGGCAGAGCCAACCTTCGTGCAGTGTCGGTCGATTTGTTGTTTAACAGCGGAGCTGTTTAAGCTGGAGGTAGTCCGGTGGTGTACGAATGAAATGTGGGCCGATCCTGGAGGTAGTGCAGAAAGCGTCCAAGCGCAAAGGCACATACCCCTGTGAACTAGCGAAGCTGTTTAAGCTCAAGGATGGCCCGTCGAGTGTACGCCGCAAAACCTCCGCCTGGCGATGACGTCACCATGCGTCGCCTAGCAACGCTTCGCCCCAGCTGCGCCGACCGCGTCGAGCCTCGCCACAGCTGCGCGAGCCGTGACGTCATCGCGCGTGCCGCATCGCTTAGCCTTAGCTTTGCCGAGCCATGATGTCACCGCGCCGTGCGGAGTGGTTGCCACGGCGGTGCAGAGGCCGCGGAGCTAAGCCATGACGTCACTGCGCCGACCCACGGGATATATAGCTCCGCGTCGCCGCCGCGGCGACACAAAAGCCCCGCCGTCTCCACGCCGAGCACATCGCCGCGAAGATGGGGCGGCGCGGAAGAAGAGCGTCACTCCCGAAGAAGAGAAAGCGCGGCGCGAAAGCCGCCGCGCGGCTACTTGAGAGCGAGTGAGACGACTTCGGTCCGATTCCGAGTATCGCGCCGCCGAAACGGTGGCGAAACATCTGCGATTCGCAGAAGGTCCGGAGTTACGAGCCCGCGAAACTGAGCAAAAGCGTTTGAGCGTCCAGAAGTGTCCAGATACTTTATGACCGAGTGTTCGTTGCTCCTTGGGATGTCGATGATTCTGGGGTGATCTTGCGCAAAACGTGGCTGAGTCTCGAAGCATAACCTCGCAAAAACTTGCCTGAACCGAAATAAAGCTAGGTGGGGTCACCAGCTTCGCTGTTTGCCCAGTCTTCGCACCACTAGTGTGAACCTGCCAATATTTTTTGTGTGTGCGACGGAGAGAGAAGGAGAAGAATGTCGAGGAAGATGGACAATCCCCCAGTGTGGGTATGAGCCATAGTATGAGGCCATCATCATCATCATCATCATATTAAAGCTGTAAAGCCATGGGTCGATGATTACTGCTCTGCACAAGTTCATTTAAGTGTCCATGAGGTTACGCTGCTAGGGTACCGACCGTGGGACACTTTATTTTTATTTTTTTCCTAAGTTTATGTATAGGTCCTCTCAAAATGTATGTTATCATTTAGTTCCCAAATGCTTCGTTTTGAATGTTCACTTTTACTGCTTTTGATATATTGTTGGGTGTTGGTTTCAATCCATCCAGTGTGGCCAATCACCCTCGCGGGCACGAGCCATGTTTGAGGCAACAACAACCGCTGGGAGTATTTCCAAAGATATACATCTACATCTACATGTTAAACACAACGTTCTTATTGGCGCCTGAGCTGCGGTGCATCTTTATTGTGCATTTGTTTGGGTTATTTGTTCTAAACTGTCTTACGAAATTGTTGCAATCACGTGACCAGAAGTAAAAAAAAAAAACTCCTAGAACGCCTAAGCACTTCTTATGAGTTGTGAATGCGAAAGCATTAATGTCCAATTGAACGTCGCTGAGCGGTCCTTCGAGTTAGGAACTGCTTGCGGGCAAGCGAGCGCGTTGAGACGCTTGGCGCATTTTGATTTGGCCTTACCGAGGCGCAGTTCGAACACAGGTGAGATCTTGCGCGGACAAGGACCGCGCGGATAACACAGGCTACCGAGAGCGAGAGTGATTTGGCTTCGCACAAATGCCCTCTCCCCTCACGCGCAACACCTGGCGCGCTATTGCTGCAGCAGCTGTTTCCTTTCGCCTGCTCTGCTGCGTAGACGCGCGCTCCTGCCGAAAGCCAATGGGAATTGTCGTTGCATTGGATGCAACGTGTCGTTGCATCTAAGGGAATCTAAATGCCGTTTCGCTGCTGCAGACGACAGACGCCGGCTTTTTGCTCAATGGGCCATTTGACGCTTTCGCATCAAAAGAAAACGCTACCATTTTGTTTCACCGCATGGCCTGATGCGCGCTGAGAAAGTGTTTGAGGCCAGCGAGGCCTGGTCCGGGACTCGAACCCGGGACCACCCGGGTTCGAGTCCCGGACCAGGACGAATTTTTCTTCAACTGCGAGGCTTTCTTTCGAGGAAGCCGGTTGGGTTTCCATTGTAGCAAATTGCTACATTTGGGTGGATGTCTCAGTTTCCCTTTAATTACTTATCTCCACCTAGCGGATTTCCGCTGAACTATAACATCGAAAAATGGTAAAGTACGTCTTAACCACAACCTACAGACATGGTGGCGTCGGACTGTTATTTGAGTGTACGAGAAAACATAATTCTATTACGAGTAAACTTAAACACAAAGCCCTTTTGCGAGCATTTCTACCATACCAACAGGGGGGCGCTCGGGTGTGCTACTTGCGAAAATCTTATCCAGATGACGCTTGCATCCTCAGCAGGTCAAATTGGGACTTGGCCTGCCTGCCTAATACGTTTTGGACATGCGCGCGAGTCGGGGCAATAGCAAAAAAAAAGTTGCAGTGGCTTAGCTCGGCTATGCCAGGATATACGTAGCGTTAGCAAAGGTTCAGCTGATTATTCTTAGCTTTCCTGGTTGTCTCCTACGCTCAACCGCTAATTGCCAGGCAACTACTTCGGGATCCGATGAGTCAAGCTTCTCCGTTCTTCTGCGCTGTTGAGCAGCATTTGCGCTCTCCTTCTCCATGGCTATACCACACTGGCAAACGCCAGTCAGAAGCGCAGCGGCTCCAGCGCAGTGTCAGACGGCGACTGCACAGCGAGCGCGCGCCGGCGCCAGTGCGTCTACCACGGCTACGACGTCACTCCTCTGGAATGCGCAGACCGGCGGCGGTGAGTCGCGCGCGGTGGCGGCGGAGTGCGCGAGAGGTGCCGGCTCCGGTGGCTCCGGTGCGCAAGCCGTGTGACATCACTGATCCTTGCGCATGCGCAGCACGGCTCTTGATGTGCCGCGCGAAACGGGCTTGGCTAGGCCAGTGTAGCTAACGCTACAAAAATTATAAAAATATAAAAAAGTCCCTAGGGCCTTCACATGTTAATATAAGACGACTTATATTGCCCCTGGAAAACGACTTCCCAGCACTCCATTTCTGTTTAAAAGTGAAGCCGACTTTAAGGGGATCGGTGTAAGCTTGGTCTTTGTAAGCTGGCTTTCCCACGTCCTATGTTGCAGTAAAACCGACTCAAAGAAAAATGTGATGCGAACGGGTCTCGATAACGCTATCGCGTTCAGTTCTTAAAGGGGAAACTTAAGCGTCCTCCAATTTTTGTTTCGGTATCCGCCAGTGTACCAGCCATGTATGAACAACGGAAGAAACGCCACAAGACGTTCTGCAGGTGCGGCTCTATGGTGGGCGAACACGGGAAGGGAGAGCAGGGCCCCTTCTTTACGCTTCCAAAAGAATGAAAGATAAGCACGCTTTTAAATGCGAAGCATTTCTTGGCGAACAGTTGCCAGTTTGACAGTACCTATCTCTCTCTCTCTCTCTCTCTCTCTATATATATATATATATATATATATATATATATATATATATATAGCCACCTACGTCTAGGTAATCTCATGGTCGTTTCGTTAACTTGGTAGGCTCCCCGCACACAGCTTCGCATAACATCGACGCCCACTGGGCGTGGGATCTGCCGGCTTTTTATGCAGTCGTTATATGTAGCGAATAGCCGCTAACCTTATCGAAACGGCTATAAGACGAAAGGAAGGGTAGTCTGTACGCGGTATATTTGTCTGTGGTGTGTGTATACATTGAAGCTACATATCGACAGCAGCTCCTGAGACGAGTGATTGCTAGCTAACGCGCTGACGGAAATTGCGTTTCGTTATATATCGGCGACTGCTTTTCGCTCTATGAAATAAGAAAACTGAAAGTTTCTCTTTGCTGAAAATGTTTGAATGTTTGCTGCACGGACGAGGGGGTTAATTTAGAGAACATTGTGCTTGCCTGTTCTTGGTTTGGCAGGCTAGACATTGCAAGTCGTCTAGAGCTTCACAAGGTGCGGAAACCAATTGAAGGAGCGCTGCGCGCTAGTGCAGAAACACTGCAAGCGCTGTTTTCTTCGTGTTGACTACAAGTGCGCCGGGCGCATTTCACGTTACGCAGCGAAATGTTGTGTGCCGCAAAAAAAAGGGTTTTCTTGGCTGTTCTTCTTTATCGAATATACATCTGCGATGAGCGATGTTCGCGGTTATCGGAGAACTAAGCAGGCGAAGCAGACGAGCAGATTTTGTTGAGAACGAGCGAATTTACTTTCAAGTCGCTCTGCCGCGCAATGCGTACGAAGATGCTTACGTCGGCAATTAGCGAGCCACGCGCTCCGGTGTTCCCGCAAAGCTTTGCTCCCCCTGTGCAAAACAATTTCTTCTAGAGTAGGAAATGCCCATAGACCGTTGACCAGTGGCTTACACCTTTCTGGAAGTTAGTCTTCCTGTAAGAGCCTAACAGGCATACTGCAGAACGAGGTTGACAAAGAGTATAGAAAAAGGTTGAACAAACTAATCCGTCAGTGCCTTATTGACAAATGAATAAGAAATTCAGGGACAAAGATAATTTACCTGTAAGAAGCTGATCGGTGTTTTCAGACAGCTGTTGAGAAAGCAGGGCGGTGTATTCTGTAAGATGTCCACCTAGTGGAATGTCCACTTCGGCTGTTGCCATTGGCTCGAGCTTCACGAGCGCGAAGGAGACTGGCTGGCACCTTCGCGCTCGTGAAGCGCGAGCCAATGGCGACAGCTGAAGTGGACTCTTACAACATACTCCCCCCCCCCCCCCCCCAGCATTACCAAACCTGTTACTTCAATATATAGTAACAGTTAAAATCAGAATTTGGATTGTTAAATTTTTGTGCCATATTTGTGGCATCAATCCTACGACAAAATAAAATAAGATTTGACGTACATGAATTGAAAGCCCTGTTTTGCGGAAACAGTGCTAAAATTTCTTGCTGCAATTGCATTGTGTGTAAGCATATAACTTATTACCTCCATTTTTTCCAGACCACAGCCCCAGCTCAGACAATTCCACCTCCCCCGAATCTGTCTCATCTGTACGTGTTTGGGTATGCAAAATGTACTGTCTTCGATCAGCCTTTCAACCGGTCTCGCTTAATGATAATTTTTGTGCATAAGTAATCACAGTTAATTTTTGCGACAAACGATTTGCGTTGGTAGGATTGCCACATGCAAAGAAAAAAAAAGGCTTTTGTTATTAAGAAATTATAAGAATTTTTATGTCTATATATGCCTATAGAATGTGCAGGTTGGATTGTAGATGCGAGATACTCAGGTCTTCAATATTCTTTTGTGCATTGCATCTCTTGCTGTACAAAAGTTGCTAATAAAATTGCAAAATAAAGCACATTTCACTGCCTGTTATTGTCCTGCCGAAATGCAGTAGCCATACGCTATGCTGGCTCATGTGTCATAACGGAATAGGGTAAAATTTAAGCAAACGCAGATGCGCTGATGGCGTTTATTCAGTACATGCACAACCGCACACGCAACAAGAAATTGCCATTAAAAAAAAGGGCTGATAATGACAGCTGTTAGAACAAAGCAGACTGTAGCAGCAAACGGAACTCGTGCTAGTTTCCTCTTGCGTCTGCCAAGAAAATCGGACACTCACCGAGCGCATTGCAGACGAGAAGCGGGATGGCCGTCTCCCCTTCGCGCATTAACAAAACCGTTGCCATAACAATAGTCATATTTTTTTATTATAGAAGCATGGCCTACCAAGCACCAGTGGAGAAACTGGCGCTCGTGACGCAATTCCCGTTAACCTGGGGGGTATACCAACTGACATAGCCATGGCGACACTACGGAAGTGGTCACACGTCAAATCAACACATCTGGGCGCGCCGCGGTTGCTTTGTGGCTCGAGGTGGCGGGTTTTATCCCGACCGCGGCAGCCGCATTTCGACGGGGGCGAAATTTTCTACCAGAAGTTGAAGCTTGCAGAAACGCGCTACAGCACGTTCGGTCTGCCAGCTGCTTGCGGTATATATTTGGGCGTTCGACATTTCCGACACCTGCTGGAAGGAACAAGCTTTCATGTCCTCACGGATCACAAGCCTTTGACGTTCGCTTTTCGCAGTAATCACAACACTTATACCGCACGAGAGATACGGCACCTCAATTTCATATCAGAGTTCCCCGTGGACATTGCGATACATTAAAGGCCCAGTCAACGCAGCCGCACATGCCTTCTCCCGTATTGACGCAATATCCACGGCTACACTTGACTTCAAAGAAATTGCCACGGCGCAGCGTTCAGACGCCGAGCTTCGGGGCCCCCGGTCCTCTGCTACGCCATTAGCGCTGTCCGACGTGCCCCTTCCATTTTCCTCAGGCAGTATCACTTGCGACGTGTCAAGGGGTTGAACACGCCCATTCGTTCCATTCCGGACTTTGCCATCAAGTATTTGACAAGCTACACGGCGCAAGTCGTCCCTGAGTTCGTGCCACCCAGCGTCTAATTGCTTCCCGCTTTGTGTGGCCGAGTAGGAACAATGACGTGCGCCGCTGGGCTCGCGAGTGCCTTCACTGTCGACGCTCCAAGACGACACGACACACGAAGTCGCCACTTCACTCATTTCGTCCACCTGACGCCCGGTTCGATCACATTCACATCGACATCGTTGGCCCGCTACCACCATCCCGAGGGACTCGCTCCATACTAACTTGTGTAGACCGTTATATCCGCTGGCCTAGCGCCTTTCCTCTCACTGACATAACAGGCATTTAAAGTGGCTTCCGCGTTTGTAAGCGGCTAGGTCTCGCGCTTCGCATGCCTGAGCAGTTGTTACGACCGATCGCGGTCGACATCTCTTCCGCGAACTCACGTGCCTGTTTGGCGTTCGCCATCTCCATACTACCTTGTATCACCCATCGCCAAATGGAATGGTTGAACGCCTTCCCCGTCAACTAAGAGCCGCCTTGATGGCCGGCCAGGCTCGATCTTCTTGGGTTGAAGACCTTCCTCTCGTCCTTCTAGGCATGTGCTCCTCTTTCAAAGAAGACCTCGGCTGCACAGCTGCGAAGCTGGCCTATGGCACATCACTGCGGTTGCCCGGTGAATTTTTTTCACCAGCTACTTTTGCCACGCCCGGCCCAGATAGCTATGTTCAGCAGCTCCGCTTTCTGATTGCACGCTTGCGTCCTTGCCCTAGTATACAGGGTTGCATCATGAAGTAATGTTTCTGTCAGCAAAGACATGCCTACAGCGAGCCATGTTTTCCTACGGCGCGAAGGCATCCTCCCAGCTCATACGCAATCCTATGACAGCCTTTTCAGGTACTCAAGCTGGACAGAAAAAACTGTCACCATCGACCTCAACGGGCGTGATGAAGTGATGCCATGGACAGGGTCAAACCAGCCTTCTTAGCGACCTCATCATTATTACCCGCTTTCAACTATTTTACAAAAACGCTGAAACGACGCGTCTACCCGATCGCTTGGCATCAAAGGCTGTTTCGTGGGCACCACTGCACTGCTGCTCTTCTCCTAAAAGGGAGGGATGAGAAGCCCTCTGGCGGCCGTCGTCATGCTCCTCAGCTGCCTTTTATACCGGGTGTTTCAGCGAACATTGTAAAAATTTTTTAAAGGTTGCCTGTCGCAGATAGCACAATCCTAGTTCATGAGATGGTCTGCTCGAACAGGCGGACATTACTTGCACAAAAAATCCGGCAGATCCCACGCCCTGTGGGAATCGATGTTATGCGAAGCAGTGTACGATGAGCCTACCAAGTTAACGAAACGACCATGAGAGCACCAAGCCGTAGGCAGTTGTTTCATGACCTGAATGACACGCATGTCATGACATTCATGTCATGAGTCCTCAGGTGTCCCTTTAGCTACGCCTAAGAGTTAAGACAAAAGCCTTAAGGCCGTTTCACATGGTGCGATTTTGCACTGCGATTATCGCACCGCAAGTGCGATTTCCGTCGCATGCGACGAAAATCGTAGTCGCAGGACCGATTCTGCGATTTTCGGCTGCGACCAACCGGTTGGTCGCAGCGTCGCAATGTCGCAGCAATTGCTGCGATTTTTCCGTCGAAATTGCGCCGAGAGGTATTTCGCGGTCTGTTTTGAAAAATGGCGGCGGTCGCTCAACGCAACGTTTACAGATACTTTTTTGTCTATAAATATTGGATCAAGAAGCCTCGAACAGTGCAACTAATTGAGTGGAGCCTTGGATTGCGCAATCGGTACGTAACATCAGCACCGACACGCGAACAGTGCAGATAAAACTCGTAGGTCAGATTCGGTTCTGTGATTTCTATGAGTTTGTTGACACGCTACGTTGCTAATCTGGCGACGGTGTTTTTTAGGTCGGCTTCGGGTGCTGATAGTACGTACTTTTGCGTGATTTTCCGTTATCCACACGCGCTGCGAGTTGGTAAATACTACGAGGTGTCCCTCACGCGAAGGCATGGCCTTCGGATGTCGTCCCAATTTTCTGGTTCTGGAGACAACTCGCGATATACGAAAACGCCACAGTTTTATCGTCGTATGCTTTTACGCATGGAACAATTTAAAGAATATGCAACTGCGGACAAATGCTGTGGTCAATAGGTCACGCTGTACGCGCGACCATTTAGTTGCAGTCGGTTGGTTAGGGCTTTCATGCGCATTTTCCCCAATGAATTATCTCATTTCAAGGTTCTGTTACTTCCGGTGCGAGACGCAAAGCGAACGTGCAAACTGGATATCGTAATGAATGTTCTACAATAGCATATTTCACGCTTTGACTGGGACCCAATAAGCAGTATTGCCAATTTGTTTTCGAAGCAATATTTAAACAGTTTTTTTTTCTCATTTTTCTGATGCATCATTTTTCTCCTGAATAAAAAAACCAATAAACCTTCAGTGTGTTGCAGACTTTGTATCCTTACTGCATCTGTATTAACCCTCACATTAAAAGGTAATTGCACATTTCGCTTACTTCAGTGCATCAGATTACTTTTGTTTATGCTGGTTGTAACATATCGCAGTATACTCTAAGAAACTACTTAGCCATAAACATCCTTGCCTTTTCTTGCTTCTCTGTCTCTACTTCCTGTAAAACACATGCAATAATGCGAAAAGCAGGCAGACATCTGGTTTTTATAAGTAGTAGATAACACATTAAACAAAAGCAGATCAAAATTGTGCAGTGAAGTCAGCCGGTTGCATTCCTTCGTGTGAATGATAGTATGTTTTCAAGTGTGGGCGGGTCTTGCATGTCCACAGCTCATAAAGTGTGCAGACTCATCACGAGGCGTAAAGTATTGCCCATCAAGATGGAGGCAATGTTGCTAATGAGTCTGTACTTACATGTATTACTGCATAAGCTCGTATAACCATATCCCATCAATACTCAATCGAGCTTGCTCAGTCACATTCACCAAAATTCTACTTATCCGAGCTTGCTCTGACTCATATTCACCAAAATTGTACTCGGCCGAGCTTGATCTGACTAATATTCACAAAGATTCTACTCAGGCAAGCTTGCACCGAGTCATATTAACCAAATATCTACTTAGCCAAGCTTGCTCTGACTTATATTCACCCAAAGTCTACTCAGGTGAGCTTGCACTGAGTCATATTCACCAAAAATCTACTTGCCGAGCTTCCTTTGACTCATATTCACTAAAATTATACTTGGATCAGTTTTCCCTGCCTACCACATGACAATATTCACTAAACGTTTACTCAACTGAGCTTGCTCTTACTCGTATTCACCAAAATTCTACTCAGTCAGGCTCAAACAAACTCATACTCACGGTTAGTTCGAAGTCTCAGTGAACCGACGTTTGAATGAGTTCACCGTGCTATGTATATATTACATTATGTGACCTGTGCCGTGAATAAGCAAACATTGTCTATGAGTACGTGTTGCATCGGGTGAAATAAGGACAACTGTAAACACTGCAGTTAGTTTTCTAGAGTTTAACTGACCGTTGCGTGAAAGCTTCGCCTCATGTCGATTCAAGCAAGTGCATTGGATCTGCATAATATTTTTTGCCAATCCTGCTGGCTGTCCTAGCCATTACTGGGTGGCCACATTTTGTACATTTCAACACAAAGTTGAATAAATGACTGTAGTGCAATATATTAAAAAAAGATGCTTGCGTCACTGCACGTATAACAATCAGAACATGACACAAACACAGGCACATAAGATGCGCACAAATGATAAATACATAAACAGATGGAATCAGCTAGCCACCACCTATTGAAAAAAAAAAGAAAAAGCACAGGACTACGTATAATCATTCCCCTTGCCAGGTACATGGGCTATAGGAGAAACACACGTGCAACCTAGCAGTTACCTCGAGGTAGCAGCTATGGACGCCTTTGCATTCGCAGCTGGCCACTCAATCACTCAAGTGTGTTCAGTGTGCACTTGTACTTAGGCACACTTTTTATTGTCTATATCTCAAAAATTTAATGTGGCTCCTCAAAATTTTGAGAATGTTTGGATTCTGAGGCTTGCAAAGGTAAATATTTTTATTCCATTTTCGTTCAAGGTGAAGGCTCATACAAAAGATTAGAGATATTGTCAGTGCCCCTCACTTTCTCTCAGAACATAAGTAGTCTGTTATTGAGATTCTAGCAGCTTTTCAACAGCAAGAAAGGGAATCAGCTTCCCCTGTTTTCAGCATTGGGTTAATGCAAGCAATTCAGGGAGGTATAAAGTTTTGCTAATACAATCGGTTCGGGAATACCAGATTAGACTGTACTTTGACACTTTCCTTGCACTTTCTTATTTTGGTCAAATAACCTAGTTTGAAATGGCTCCAGTTAGCATGCTCTAACATTGGTCTAATATAGGTTAAGTACATGACTAGCAGACTGGGATGCTGGCTTTCATTTCCAGGAAAGGAATCATAGCACCTGCTCCAGTTGCATATGTTTTTGGTTATCAGGGGTATTCAGCCTCACTTTAAGGATAACGTGCTGAAGCAGGTAGAAGCACACGCATGCCATTAGCGGATAGTTTCGATACCTTCTTACCTTACACTTGCCACCATGAATACAAAATTTTAGCCTTCGATTTTGTTATTAAACAAACAAACGTACTCCTAACAAGGTATTTTAATGTTAGCCGTGTGGCTACGGGGCTGCGCTACGTACTGCAGCATATTAACTTAAGCTTCTTGATACAGATTCACAGCACACAGCGCAAGAAACAGGACGAGAAAATAGACGGCGCCCATGTCTGCCAGAATGATACGATATTGCGTACACAAGTGACTGCAGCTCCTAAAAAAAAATGTGGTGTCGGCTTTTACGCCTTTCGAAATATTCAGAGAGCACTTGTATGAATAATTACAGCACAGGCGCCGAGACGGACGAGCCAGGCTGGCGCTAAGATAAACGTTCACAACACAAGTTTCATTGCACGTTCAGTAATTACACACAGATCATTAGCGGCTTTGTTCAGGGGCAGACGTGAGCTTTTGGGTTGGTGCTTGCTGCTAAGTTTGGTGCAAGAATATTGCTAGGAGCAGGAACCGCTAATGCGCAATCACGAGCAATACACACACATCCGTTTTTCAGAAGCTGACGTTAATCACGGGTAGCGCGAGGGTCTCTGCGTTGACATGACGACTTCGCTGCAGCCGAATTCCGAATACTGCACATGCGATGACAACAGCTATAGGGGCTTGTTGATAGGTCCTCTTGTAATTTGTTTAACCGCAGGAAGAACGACGCAAGCATAAAACACACACGAGACAGCACACAATTTACGCTGAACGACCACCTGCGAACAGCTGTTTACGTCCGCCATTTCTCCTCGTATTGAACTTCACAAACCGCTGTTGCGCACTCCAAAACAAATTAAACTTTGAAGCGTTTTTAAATTACAAAACGCACGTATTATTTGGGCCTAATAAAGAGAGGCCAATTATATTATCACGCGCACGTCTTTTTCATTACATTAAACGAATTTATGCGGCGTGTGCGACAAAATCTGGCAGCAAGCAGCCCTGGGCGTCGCATAATCGCATTGTTGACATCGCACCATAGGTGAAACGGCCGTTGCGAATTTCGCATCTGCGAAAATCGCAGCTGCGAAAATCGCAGTGCAAAATCGCACCATGTGAAACAGCCTTTAGTCATGCTCATGACAATGACTTCGTCCATCAACCTCTTTCCTTCGCGTAGTACCGCATCAGAACCCATTCCATTGGTTTTTAAGTGTTAATTAATCTTTCTTTTTCTGAGTCATTGTCAGTTTTGCTGAGTCATGCTCATGACTATGACTTCTACCATAATCCATTAGTGTTTCCTTCAATTAGGGCCCACTGCGAACCCTTTCCAGTGGTTTTTGAGTGTTAATCCTTTTTCGCTGAGTCATTGTCATTTTAGGCGACTGTTTCATCACCTACACGACACGCATATCATGACATTCATGTTATGACCCATCATTTATCTTCGTCATACACTCTTAGCATACTATGCTAATTTTGGTACATACCAAGTTAACGATACGACCATGAGAGCACCAAGATGTAGCCGGCTAGATAGATAGATAGATAGATAGATAGATAGATAGATAGATAGATAGATAGATAGATAGATAGATAGATAGATAGATAGATAGATAGATAGATAGATAGATAGATAGATAGATAGATAGATACTGTCAAAGTGGCAAATGTTCGCCAAGAAATGTTTCGCATTTAAAAAATTCGTTGGAAGAGAAGTGAAATTCTATTGTTGAGAATTTAAACTAGTCAAAAGAGGAAGGACAGAGAAGAGACGTGGGACACACAACGACTGGACTAACAACTATGCTTTATTGAAAAACCCCCGTCTCCCAGTCCAGTCATTGTGTGTGCCACATTTCTTCTCTGTCTTTCGTCTTTTCACTGGTTTAAATTCTCAAGAATATCTACCAACTGACCCAGATCGCAACTCTATTGAAATTCTACGCTGGAATTATGAGCGGCAACGCAGTCAGCTTTGGAAGACGACCACGACGAACGCGTGAGCACTGGCACTAGCGCGTGCCGAGCACGAGCACGAGCGCAACCCGAGGGGCGCCAACGAGCCAGTTGCGGAAGAAGACGACGACGCTCGAGCCAATGCTGATGATGATAGTTTTCTGTACACAGGCGATTTCGCCTAGCCATATAAAGCTTCGTTTTAAAAATTCCCTAATTAAGTTTTTAACTAATTACCTTATGGCCGTATAACGTGTTGTCCGAAACTTGAACCAAACTTTAAAAATAGCGTGGTACATGTTATATGAACTAGACCCACGGCATGTGACACACTACTTTTTGAAGTGCCATTAGTTAGCTGATTAGTGATTCAGTGTCAGAATTATTTTAACGAGAAGCTTTCTATGTCTCACTGATTCGTCCGTGAGCGCTGAAAACGCACTGCAGGAAAGCCAACTTACACAATGGAACTATCTGCGCACACAATAGAACAATGGCGCACGACATACGTATCATAGAACACTACAGTTTACATTCGCAGTTGTACCGATAAGAACAATGGGAACTTCAACGCCACGCTACCCAGACGAACTGTATATCTGCATTGAATTACGCGCGTCATGCAATGCGTTCCCGGCCGTCACCATGGGTAGGCCGCGTTGCAGCACACGGCAGAAGAAGAGGCTGCCGTATGAGCGCGAGCGCGATCGTACCCGTATAAGGCCGATCCCGTGTATCGGCATGGGCAGAGCCTCTGACCGTCTACCACAGCGATCGCAAGGCAATACTGTGCAAGGGTAGAGTCATCCGGGAAAGTGTGAGTATGTGCGTGTAATCAATGGCTACATGATCTAAAATAAAGGTTGTGCAACTTAAGGAAATGTGTCTTCATTCAACTTAAACGTTCAAAAATACAATCCTAAACAGGCAATCAAATCACATATGCATCGCATCGGGTCACCCAGCATTTCTTGGGTTCGTTGCGTGGTGGTTAGCTGTGGAGTTTGACAGATTCAGTTTGCATGGGAAAAAGCTTCGCGTTCAACCTTCTTTAAGTTAGGGGCTTTGACTTTTTCTAATTTATTATAAAACAACACACAACTATTTATTTTCGGTTATTCTTTCTTCACAAAACGTCATTTTATGCATTGAAGCACAAACGTAACTGGAACGCCAATGCATTTCTCCGCAAAGTTCGGGAATTAATATCTCGAAACTGGTATCATCCTGAGAATTCGCTACAATTGGATCCATCTTGCGAACTTCACGGCTAGAATTTGTATATCGCAATATGGGCCATAAGGTAGTTACCTAAAAACTGAATTAGTGAATCTTTGTAAATGAGTCGATTATGCATTTTCAGTATTTTGCAGGTAATGTCCGCCTCTTCAAGTAGACCAGCGCATGTATTAGAATTGTGATATCTGCCACAGGCAACCTTAAAAAAAATTTTCAAAGTGTTCGCTGAAGCACTCTGTATATGGCGCACTCCCGCACGTGTGTTTCGTGCTGATAGTTGCGAGGTCAGAAGAAGAAGAAGAAAAAAAATTAGAGCTTCTTCGGCACCTGCCATCGGTCCGAACGGTTCTCAGGCCTTTCGCTCGCTGAGTCACACATTGTTGTAGTGGACCTAGCCTCGGTTCCTATAGTAGTAAAGGGAGTAATGGCAATTTTGGCAGCACGCCCATGCTGGTCGGATTGCCGTTTCTTTTCCCCTCGTGCTCACGCTGCTCCTCCCTAGACACGCCATGCACTGCGTACCCATAGCGATGCTGCAACAACAATGAAATCAGTTGCTAAGCTGGTTCATTCATATATGAAAGGCTAGTGACGTCACTCCCCACATCGAAAGCTGCCGTCGCTGCGGCAGCATGCGCAGCAGTAATCTTTACCGGCAAACGTATGTGTGGAGCGCGACGTGCTTCGCATTGTTATCAGGAGCGCCTTATCATCCATGATGTGGTTTGGATTCTTGTTCTGTGCTTGTTCTTTATTGAAATGAATGCTGCGCTATCTTGCATGCACGATACGAGATAATGTATGCACTTTTTCCGTCATGTTTGCAGATTTTCTTCATGTAGCGCAAAAGCGCACGGACGTAGAAGAACGGAGACACACACAGGTGCTAACTTCCAACAACGATTTATTTCCGGGACGGACGCCACTTTTATACCCTCAATTTTCCCTTTCATTCCCCACTTACTTCACAGGCACGTGTCTGCTCAAACGGTGCATGATAGTCAAAAATTGTCAATAATGTCAACAAGCCTGTGGCGGATGGCTTCCTCGCAAGTCATTGTCACAAGTGCGGTTGCGGGGAGCCCCGCTTTGAAGATACTGTCATTATCGGGAGAAGCAAATGCGAAATCACTCGTCTAATCATTGAAAGTGCTCACATTGCAAAGTTCGGTGATACCTGTGTTAGCAAATCGTCTTTGTCACTATCCACGAAGGAGTTGGAATTCCTGCGCGTGCGATAAACATAATGGTTCTCCATGCCTAGTCTGCAATTGTCATTATATCATTTTACCGTGTGCTTTGTTATCGTGTCTCAGCCTGCAAGTATCTTAGAATATTTGACTATCATGTACCATTTGAGCATACACGTGCCTGTGAAGTAGTGGGGAATGAAAGGAAAAATTGAGGGTATAAAAGTGGCGTCCGTCCCGGAAATAAATCGTTGTTGGAAGTTAGCGCCTGTGTGTGTCTCCGTTCTTCTTCTACGTCCGTGTGCTTTTGCGCTACATGAAGAAAATCTGCCAACATGTTATACCAACAAGCCCATATGTCTACACTGATGGACTTTTTCCGTCAATCAGTGAAGGCTTTTTGTTGGTTTGGTTTTTTATCGCTGAATGTGTGTGTGTGTGTGTGTTTTTTTTTTTTTCCTTGAGGACGCGCCGCGAAATATCTCGACCAACTAAAGCTTATAACAGCTTCGCTGTAAAATAACCTTGCCATTGTGCCCCTGTCGTTGCAATTAATACAAAAAAATTACTCCATCTCCCGCTAAAGGGAACCATGGAACCAGCTTGAGTGGGAGATGGTTTCGCGGCAGCGTCCCGAGCGCTCATCGCGGCGCTGCACAGGAGAGAGAATGAGGCGCGCGCGCTCCGTCACTTTCATACCGCGGAGCTACCGTGGCGCCCCCAGCGGAGTGTACAGCTGTCGCACAACCTGTCGTGCGTGCCGCTCCGGATTCCTAGAGGAGAGAAAGGAGGGAACGTAGGAGAGGGGAGAGAGGGGTAGGGGACGCGCATGCGCTGTGGGGGTGTAGCACGGAGGCGCCGCTCCGTATAGTAGAGGATTCCTAGAGGAGAGAAAAG